>NW_009944909.1:40130-55668 GCF_000696875.1 Nestor notabilis
CCCAGCCGGTAACTCGGAACCACGCAGCCGCTCGCTCACTCTCCCCCTTCTTCCTTTCCTCACTCCGGGAGGGATGGGGAGGAGAATCAAAAGAATGTAACAGGTTGAGATAAGAGCACTCCAGTAACTAAGGTATAATACAAAACCACTACTGCTACCACCAATAATAATAATGATAAGGGAAATAACAAGGGGACAGGATACAATTGCTCACCACCTGCCAACTGATACCCAGCCCAACCCGAGCAGCGATCTGGGCCCTCCAGGTAACTCCCCCCAGTTTCTATACTGGGCATGACGTGCTGTGGTATGGAATACCCCTTTGGCCACTTTGGGTCAGGTGTCCTGTCTCTGGTCCCTCCTGGCTTCCCCTCCTGCCTGGCAGAGCACGAGACTAAGGAAGTCCTTGGTCAGAGTAAACATTACTGAGCAACAACTAAAACCATCGGTGTTATCAGCGTTGTTCCCAGACTGAAAGCCAAAAACACAGCACTGCAGCAGCTACTAAGAAGGAGAAAAAATGACTGCTGTAGCTGAACCCAGGACAGTATATATATCACTATACTTACGTAAAATTGTAGCCATTTGTGACTTACTCCATACTTCAGATTGCTGAACTTTTAATGGCACTATTTTAAAACAAAAGGTAATCAATGGATGGACCCTGTTAGCTTGCGAGAAAAAAAAGGACTAAAATATCTGTTAAGTATAACAACTTCCATGATTAATGTATAGATTAATGTTAAGTTTGGAGGCAGCCATTAATACAATTTATCACAAAAACATGCACTGTTAGATAGAATGCTGGTTTTCACACATTCCTAAAATGATTGAGATTGCAACGAATCGTACTTTAAGTGTGGTTTTCGGAGAACTGAGGATCCTGCAGCAAATTAATAGACAATTTTCCCTATTCAAGTATCTGTAGTGAAGTTATTATATAAAGGCTCAAAGTTCCATTCTGTTTAAAATTATCAAAATGCAGCTGCTTGGGGAATTAAATTGCAGTAACTATTTTGAAGCATGCAGCATAATAGGTTAGGGCAGTAGATGTGAATGACTGTATTTTGAACCACAGATTTAGGCTTCAGCTCAAGGCAAAACCTACCTTCATTATACCCAGGACATTAGGTCTGAACACTAAAGCTGTTTCTTATTTAGTAACTTTAAGTAATTACATGCTTTTTATACATCTTATCTAAAATACCAGAAGATACCAGCATGGTGTTAGTGTCCACAGTAACAGTAGTCAGAAACACTAGTCTGCACAATGACAGTAAGTCACAACTGATGTTCCAACTTTTTATGGATTTCAGGAGAATTTTATTTAAGGCTTCTGCAGTCATCCCAAAAAACCAGTCTAAATTAATGAAATTAATTACACCACTGAAATAGAATTTTATTTCAGAAAGTGTGTTTGAATTAATTATTTCAATAGCTCTAGTTACTACTGAAATTCATGCCAATTCCTGATTAGGAATACCTGTTGTTGGATGACATGACATGTGACTCAACATAATACAGAGCTGAAACCTTCTGGGACTTACTCCATACACTTCAGATTATTGAACTATCATTTTCATGATGTTAAAACAATAGTTGTGATTTTTAATCACAAATTAACATCAGATACAAATTTACATCAGATACAAAATTTGTGGTAGATAGATGCTAAGAAAGTAGTTCATAGTTACCCTGCAGATTAAGGTGGACCTACATTTGAGACAGGATAGTGTTACTCTATTTGGTCCCTGCACTCAGGCTGATCACCTCAGCCTCATTATGTTGGCATTCAAAGCTGTGGTGCTAGGCTCAGTGCCTATAAATATCTAACTCTTTCTTCCCAAGGGAGGGAAACTGAAGTAATTTGAGAACCCAACCATTTTCCAGCACAAGCACAATTATGAAAGACAAAGTAGCTGGGGGAAAGGAAACTGATTAATATAGTAGTTCGTGGAGTAAAATCATAATTACTAGATAAGGAATAACCAGGTTTTCATTGTTCTCTTTCATCTGCTAATTTATGATTACTTCAGACGGTATTGAAAAGAATAGCAAATTAAATTGAGAAATGGTGCCTAATGGGTGAACAAAGAAACGTGAGTTACAATGTCTAGGAACTCTGCTTGGTTCTGTCATCTCCTTATTGCATAACCTTCACTGAATTGTTCAGCCTGTGTTGCCCTACAGAGCTGATGGTAACCATCAAACTTTTCAAAATTAATATTCTGTCATGAAAGTCTCTCAATATAGGCAAATAGTCAGTGTTTTTTTATAACCATAATGCCATTTCTTGTTTGTCACATCTCTCTGACCTTAATGTAACTGCATTCTTTTCATGTGTTGATGTGAACAACATTTCATGTATTGATGGTGCTGTTAATGAGACAGATATACAGACTTACTCAGAGGAAAAATAGGTGAAGTAATAACCTATTCTGAGCTAAGCAGCTCCCCCAAAAGGGTTTATTAAGGTGGGTTATGGCTTTTACTATGTTAACAGAAAACTCTATTCAGGTTATTATTGCACTGAAATAACTGATGACTGGGATACTTGTGAGAAATAATTGTGTTGAATTATTGTATAAGGAGGTTATAAATGGAAGAAAATTCTTTTAAGTGTTAGGATAAAACAAGCTGAGATGGTTCTATTTGCTTTGATTAGAGTGTAAAAGAGAGTGATTAGTGAATCACAGTGCATGGCTGTACGGAGTGGTTCAATGTTCTGAAACTACCACACAGCTCTGTCTGTAATTGGTAAAGTTTACTTAGAACCAGTTTGGCTGCTCCTAGCTCCTTTTAGTGCAATAAAATGATGTTATTCTTTGGATATAGACATGGGAACATTTTTGTTATTTAAATAAACAGTGTTTTGGTGACATAGTTACACAAATGTTGAGAAATGGTCTATTATCATTCAATGTATATATTTTTTTTAAGCAGACTGCACTTTCCCCTGATGGACAGATTTTTTGTGGATTCCCAGAATCACAGTCCTAGAACTACATCATGGTGAGAAGGATAGAAATGCCAGAGCAACCCTGGTTCTGCATGCAGAGCAGGTGGCTGTGATGTAACTTAGAGAAACACTGATACTGCTCAAGCTTACCCATTAGGGATACAGTGACTCACCCCTGAAGCCAGAAGTTGCCAAAAGCATCCTTTGCCTTTCAACAGACTGCAAGACCATGCCAAGTAAACGTGCTCTATGTCTCAATGGGATCTTCACATATTCTAGGTTTAAAACAGGATGCAAAGAAAACAACTCCATTTTCTGTGCTGTTCCTTCAGTACCTGGTGTTCTGAAAAATTACTTGTATTATCTCAAAAGCTGCTTGCTTCCAATATTTGAACAAACTTCTCATTTACTTTCAAGTTTGCTGTTCTTTTCCCTTTTAGTTGTTTTAACACCCATCTTCCATTTAAAATGTCACTTCCTTTTTGAGCTGATTTTCAATGGCTAAAATTTCCATATTTTCTTTTTCTACTGGAAATTAATTAACATCTTTTCAAATGACAAGATGTCTTCCTGGCCTGTGTATTAATTATTGATGTTCTTCTGCATGTATGAGATCTCAATCTTTGACAGTCTCAATCTTTCAGAAGACCCAGTCTTTCAAGATCACCTCATATATTCGCAACCAGTCAGACAGCCTCAATAGAAAGCCCTAAAGAGAGTTGTCCACTTGACCAGAGTCCAGAAACAGTAGATATCTTACTAGTTCATTATCTCTCTGGCCAATAGCTAAACAATATTTAGATCTTGGAATAAGAATCAGATTGTGAAACATGCTGTTGCTAGCTTACTAGGGTATGACAAACTCCCATTTTTCTTGCCATGAACTAGTCGGCATCAGACTGAACTTTGTTTTCTTAATTTTTTTTCACTGATGATCTAAGCAAGGAGAAAACTTTTAGAACAAAACTTGAAAACAACCATGTTCTTTGTCTTGGTCTTTCATATCAAGCCCAAAACTTTTTAATTAATTGGGAGCTGGGGAGCTGAATCATAAATTCAGGTAAAGACATTTATGTTCCAGGTTTGTGTTCTCTCTTGTCTTTCCTTTTTACATTACACAACTTTTTAGTTCCCTTTGCAGTAGGCCTTGCTGTTGTACATTTAAAGTGACTTTAAACAGACCATTTTCAACTTTCTGCATAAAATTTTACAACTTACACATTCCCATTTATACCTAAAATTGATTTCCTCCAGGCTCAATATACTGAACCTCTTGACATTTTTTACAAGGAATATCAGTTTTGGCATTAAGTATATGACCTGTGATAGGGTCAAAGATAAATACACAGAAAACAGGAGAATGTGTCCTATGAACTCCCTTAATGATCTTAAAAGAAGCACTAACAGATTCCATGTGAGAAAGAGGAATGGGAAGAGCATGTTTGGAAGAAAAAAAAGTCTTCTGTGACATGTGTCCTCTAGCCATGGTCATTCCCCAAAAAATAAAACAGCCCCAGTCCAAAGATTTAAAATATGCAAACAAATACTTGCAAAACCAGACTTAATGAAACTACTGTGCTTTATGGTTCACTTTTAGCAAAGGAAGAAGCTAAGTTTCTTGTATTGGTTACTGGTGGTGAACTTCTCACACTGTACTGTTCTCATACCAGACAACTAGGATTTTCACTGAGTAGTCCATCAGAAATTCTACAGCACCACAGCCTAGAGTCTGAAAAACCAGTAGCTTTTTTGAAGATAGAGTAAGAATTTCAGACTAAATGGCATATAGTATCTTTAGAATCCTTATTTTATCATATAATGATATTCCATCCAATATCAGTCTGGAGTCAACTATAACGTATTTCAAAGAATGGAACTGAAATAACACTGCAGTGGGGAACTACAGTTCACTTTCATAGGTAGGGCATTCATATCTGGTCTGCACTAATTGCCTGTTAGTGGTTTTTTACAGACCAGGTTGAAAATAGACTAGGGACTACATAGAAAAACATGAAAATTTGAGCTAAAGTATGATTATTCATAGCATGTACTTGTTTTCTCAGACAGGGCAGAATACAAGGTGGCCTTGGGAAGCCTGTGTTGATTCTACACATTTCTAATTCTTTCATCCAGCCACCTAGAAGGACAAGTGATGGGCACATGCTGACAGATTCTTGCAAATTAGATAGGTTGTCTAGATCTTGGTAGACTTACATGTGAATTTTTTTTTTTTCTTCTAAATTTGGACTGGAAAATTGAATAGAAATGCTTGAACTTTATACTTTTTGATTGACTTCATTATGTGGATTCTCAGAAGATTAATCATGTGTGAAAGATTCTGTGGGATTTGATTTGTTTACAGTGAGTTTGCATTACACATTTTGATTCTTATCTTAACATACCTTCTACAAATAAAACACTACTATTATGCTTACAGCAATGTATTTGTAAAATTCCAGTCTAATGGGCAATTCCTAAAAAACTGGTCTTTTTGTAGCACCATATTTTTTGATATCTCTATTATGGGTTAAATCACTTAGGAATTTACCACTGCAGTGGGAACACCTGCTAGCAAAACAGTTTAAGTGCAAGCTCTTCTATTACTCAGTTCAGCTAACAAGATGCTTTTAAATGGCCTTCAGACAGTAGTGTAACACTAGTGGATTTTTTTCTCTTCCTCCTCTTGGGACATATAGTGGAGAGCTATTCATCAGTTTAAGGATTTCACCCTGTTGACGCCTGCTGTGAAAGCTAGGGGAACTTAGAACAATGTATCTTATGGTTTCTGTTTAAAAAAAATAAGTTTAGTATAGTTACCAGAGGCACATATCTGCAAAGAAATATAGAATGACATGTCATGATATAAATCTTGATTTTAACTCCCACATTTGTCTGTTTTCAGTGTTAATATCTAGTATATTTTTACAGGGCACATCAGGATATTGCAGTTAGCTAATCTTATTAATAACATGCATAACTACAAAGAATAAAGTCCTTAATTTGCACTGACATTTTAAAATCTATTTGTTCACCATGGAACTTCTCTTAAGTTATTCTATACTTTTTTACAACACTGAATATACAAGCAGAAGATACAAATGTTGAAGCCAGTAATAAACCATTTGTTTACAAAGAGATTCTGAAATGTAAACTGCATTTCTGAACTTTAATGTCTCTAAAATGACTCCACTTAGACATGCGTAAGTGTGATTCATGCTTCAAGACTGCCCACCTCACACAGAGTGATGTATTATCACTATTTCATTCATTCTAAATGCAGTATCCATAAGGATTTAGAGAGTAGACATCACCATAAATCAATGTTATTGGACAATATTTTCAAACAAAACATTTTACAGACATAGACATCCCACATTCCATACTGATCATGAAACACTTGCATGAAGGTCAGCTAAAGTCAGAAACAACTTATGGATTAATTTTCTGGAGGAATAAAAGATGCCCATGTATTTTTTTCTGAATACATTAAAAGTAGCTTAAATCTATGCAGGATTTCTGTGTAGACTTTCTAATGGTCATAAGAGCTTTGTAAGGGCTGTAAAAGAAACAATATTAAGGAGACATGTAAGCACTTGAGGTTGTCTTTTCTGATAAAGCTCAGAAGGGACTCAGACACTATGCTGGATTATATCACCACTTTGTAAAGCATGTAGAAACACTAATAGCAGTAAAATTTACTCCACTGTGAACTTCGATTCATTTGAAGACACGTGTAAAATATGTTTCTTAGAAACATAAAGAAAATACCATTAACTTAAATATGGGGTACCTTATCACATCAGTGACTCCTTTGTATAAAAAGCAGGGCTGTGCTGTCAGACTTGGGAACTCTTCCCTGTCTCTGCAACATTGTGTGCTCTGACAGTGTCTGCCTTCATGTTAAATTGCGAGGTAGCCCTCCTGCTCGGGTTGCATAGGAAGAGACCACAGATCACAACAATAACTGGCATCTGGGGACCAGATTGAGGTGCACAGCATGCCAACCTGCATTCTGCCGTGTCAGTGGTCCCCTGTTCTTTTGCAATCTTGGTTGTGGTTTTTTTCTGGTTAAGATACCTGGGCAGCTGGGCATGGATCTGTCTCTCTTGATACGGGGCTAGACCAAAAGTCGGCTTTTGTCTATCTATCTGCCTACTTTTTTCTCAGGAGTGATGGAGACTTATGAAGACATGAACAAGCTGTTGTGAATAGCTATTTCAGACAAGTTACCCACTCATCCCAGAGTAGTCCTTACTGTTACTTAGCAGAACTTTTCTGGTCATACTGAAGTCTGACAACTCCTGTCTTGGTCTACACTGAGTAATGAATTGGAATTTCTGCTCTGTGTGGCCTAATGTAGAAATTTTCTGGACCAAAATCCAATTGTTTTTCCACTTCCAATGGTGCTTTGGTCTGATGTTTCTCTTTGAGGTACTCTGAAAGTTGCCTTGAAGTTCCTAAAATGAGGACAATAAGGTCTTTGTATTAAAAAATCCCCAACTTCTTAATGCACCCAAATACACCTAAGCAAATCATAGAATGGTAAGTGTTCACAGTTCTACAGCTTGAACTAAAAGACCTACTCTTATGGCTAGTGAATGTATTGAACCTATTATTACAGGCTGCAAGAAGGTTACACAATAAACAGAGTTTTTAACACTTTGGGCTAGTATGAGAGTGGCAAACCAAACTTAAGAGAGTGGAGAAACCAAACTTGTTTCTTTAAAAAGGGCAAGGTTTCACTTGTGCAAAAACATCATGACATGTACAGAGCCATTAATGCAGAAAATCTTAAAAATATGCTAACCAGATTTTATTTTTTTAAAGTTTTACCTCAAAAAGCAGTTCATGAATGATCCTCTTTACCCACTGAAAGCTTTTTAAAGTAACAAAGTAGGGTAGTACTAAATGACACCACTAGGGATTAGATCTTGGCAGATAAGTAAATATGCTCTTTTAACGATTTTTAATATGTATTTATTGCTTTTCTAATCTATACACACAGTCTGGAAACAGACTGGAGAACACAGAGTCTGGTTTTCTTCTACTAAAGAACTTTGATCCATCTTTATAGAGTTGGGTGCAGATATTTATGCCAGAACAGATTTTAGGAGCAACCTTGGGTTATAAAAGCTGTTTCATTGGAAGAATCCTCAGCTGTATAGTTAATTTGATCTTCCCAGAGCATAGGTCAAGATCTGTCCTTTATAATTAAGCAAAAGAGAAATGTCTGCTTGTGTGTAACAACTAACAGTAAAACTTCTTGAAAAGCTCTCAGGCCGGACAGTCATCTCTGAGCCATGAGAACACGAAAAGTTTAATAATATCTTTCTTATCTTTGCATTTTTAACCCAAAATTATGTTAGGTTATCTTGTAACATAAAAAAAAAAAACTAAACCAAACTCTATAATAACAGTAAAAAAAATTCATTTACAATAAGATAAAAAGACTCTTCTGTATAATGAACTTCATAAACTGTAATTTAATGAATGTTCTGACTAGAATAACACTTTTTTTTTTTTTTTTTTTTTTAAGAATATTGCAGTACATTGGAGTTAAAGAAATTTACCATATACTGGAATTTATATGTTACATAGTGATGAAATCCATCTGTTGTGTGCTCACTTATACCACATAATGCAGTGAAAGCAGCCATCATCAATCACACATTAATCCTACCTCCATATTCTACTACTCCTGGGTCATTGAAGAAAGGCAATGGTAATGATCAGACCTGTAATTACAGAGCAAAGTATGTATACTGCGTTCCAGTGAGGATAATGGTGTTTACTTTTCATCTCAAGATAAATTTGGTGCAATCAAAATGCTAATAATGAAGTGCCAGCTACAGAATATCTACTGTGGACAACACTGCTACACCCAAGTATTGCAATTATTATAAAACAAAGCAGTCAACTTCATTTTGTGAAGTGCTGCTCTTACGAGAAGTTAGAGGCAGGCGTCAAAAAAAAGGGTTTTTGAAGACTCGATGTTATTCCTGACACTTACACTACCTAGAGGAACTATACCAAAAGGAAAGGAATTACACAGAGATAAAAACAGTAGAGATTTTCTGGGAATCTGACTTGCCATCTGGCATGTTTAAGTAAATGTGTTACAACACTGAATACATTTCAGCAATTTAAAACTAGTAATGTATTTGCATGGGACAAATTTGTGCAAAAGGATGTAATACTAGGGCAGCTTCAAGAAAAAAAATCTTGCTGAATCAAAAATGTAAACCCAGGTAATGAAAATGAAATATTTAAGGACTAAACTTAAAAACAGAATTTCCAGGACATGGTGAAATGGAGGGGAGGAAAGAAAACCTATTATTCATTTTGTCCTGAAAATAAGTGCTTTGGGTTTAATGCTTTTAATTCTTTTTTTTTTTTCTTTTTACATTTGTGTTAGTTTGTAACAAAGGTATTGTTTTTAATGAAAAATAATGAAGTTTTAGGGCTTTTTTAAAGATCTTTTTGTACTTTTTTTATTGTAGGAGGGCATAAAAACCAGCTGTTGAATGACAAATAGAATCCCTCCTGACACTCAATTTATTAATCAGCAAAAGTATTCACCCAGCATTTGTTCCCATTGAGAGACATTTGTATCATGCCTTAGTTGGTGCTATAAAATCAATTGGTTCTCATCAAGTGTGCTCTGTGCAAAACAGTGATAATGAACATATGCTTGAAGTAGCGTGCAGTGATAATTGCATTGGCCTCAGCCCCTAGCAGTATTCTGGACATTGAGGCCAGCAGTGCATCAGAAAACAGGCTTGAAAAGAAAATACAGGCATGCCAGGTAGAAATAAAATTGAAGTTGTGGCATAAACATTAATCAGTGGCTGTTTAAAACCAACAAGTCTTGCCCAACACAAACTACATGGCCAAAGTACTGAATAGATTTTCCATACATTTAGAGGTTACGCAGATCTGCACAACCTGTAGAAAAAACTCAGGAAGGGTTAATTCTTGGGCATAAGTATTTACGATTTCATCATTAGAGTCAACTTTAGCAATTCCACCCTCCTTACTGCAATACCATATATAGCATTGTTAGTACAAGTTTAGGAGACCCAAAAAAAGTAAATTGATGGGCATAAGTATATGTGCCTCTGTGAAATGATGCATCTTTCTGTCTATTAAAGAGCAACTACTGATTTTATTTGTAAATTGCTTGGAAATTACAAGACAGAAGAACGGATCACAAAGCATGATATGTATCTTCAAGATTTTTTGAAAAGGAAAGTGTCCAGCAAACAGTGGGAAAGAATGATCGGGAGGTGACTGAGGCAGAAACTGTGGGGAAAAGTGGTGCCCCGGCTCATCCGAGGTCTCCTGGTGAAGACCTGGGAACCTCCTACCCTGCACAGACTATAAGAGGAGACGCATACCAGAATTTAGGATTTTGTGGCTGAGACCAGTGTGACACATTCAGAACTTCCAGCTGACCATGATTGTTTTGACTTTCTGCACTACCCATCCTTGCTCCCCCATAAAACTCTGCATCCCATGTTCCCCGAAACTCTGATTTCACCAATAAAAAATACAAGTAACAAAACCAAAACAAAACAAAAGCAGCAATTTTCAAACAGGGAGAGAAAGGGACTGGAAGGGAAGGCACATAGGGGAAAGAATTAAAAGCTCTGGGCACAGAGAAAGCAGACTGTATAAAAGTCTGTGGACAAATATTAAAAGCCCTTGTAACCGGGATTTGGCTTAGAACACTGCACAAGTATGTACCTTTATTTCCTGTGAACAAACTCAGATTGCGATCTCAATGATGTGTGACAGGATGTGTGCCAAGGAGGGTATTTCACTGAAGTCATGTCAGATATTCAGGATGTCTACAGGGCATTCTTCGAGACAAGACCCATGGTCCACACAGCAAGGGAGCCACCAAAGAGGTCTCTGAACCATCAGGAACCCCTGGACAGGCCGCTGGAGAAGCAGCAACTGATGCAGAAAGTGGGGAGAAGTGGAATAGGCTGCACTCCACTACCGGGTTCTTTGACAAACCCCACAGGTCTGGACATAGGGCTGGAAGTCATCTGAAAACAGGCAGTTCAGTGAGATTTCTCCTGCTGCCTCTCTCATTTGAGTGCAAAACTCTGTGAGAACAGCCCTTAGATTGATTATTTGTGCTTTCGGTCCTTATCTAGGCCAGGAGCCAAAAATGCAGAGGCCTGGACATATGCTACCAGAAAGTTTTGTAACCTTGAGAGAGGTTCAGCCCAAGTTCAGTTCTAAAAATATGGGAATGATCAGTGGGGGTTATTATTCTATATGAGCAGTCATCTCCATCCTATGGATAGAATCTTCCCTGTTGCATTATTTTTACATTCATGCAGCTCCACTCATTGGAAGGCAATTACTCATGCTTAATATGAGGGTAAATGTGAACATACTCAGGCTTTCAGCATTATGCAGATTTATTGGCAGTATGCCCAAACCCTGTAGAGACCCTCTCTAATCCAAGCCCCTACTCACCTCTGTCAGTAGCTTTGCCTGACACAGGACTGCGTGCTGCGGCTGTATCAAGGCTGACAATGTTGCGAAAAGTTTCATCTCACCTTTACTGAAGTTTAGAGCTTTATTAAAAAATCCTGTACTAATACATTCTGAAAAATCCAGCTTTTCTTCAGAGCTGGTTCAGAGTGGAAAAGCAGGAGGTAGATTAAAATGCTAAAATAAAATGCTGCTTTAAATCTTCAGGTTTTAGAGATTCCCTTGCTCTATTTCTACAGGACGGAGTTGTTATTCCTAAGATATCACTTTTAGCAGTTAAATCTCTTTTATCCTCTGAAGAGGATAATACTCACTAGATTGAGGATATCCTCACTGAAGTTGCATAATTCTAAACCAAAGAAATCTAGTTTAGGCTTTATTTGTTATTTGGAAAGCATACAGTACAATTTGCACTCAGCTTTATGTTTTCTGAGACATTGTAGTGAAAATTTCAAAGTATATGGAACCTATAAAACATGTTGAGCTTCAATAGCCATTACAATAGTATATTACGATGAACAAAGGATTTGAAAACACCCCTTGCTTTGCCAGTCAATTCCAGGTAATTAATTTCTATGTCCAAACAAGATGCACAGATGTGCTGACATAATGTTCACTGTTTCCAAACCTTTGCAGATATTACTACTCTTATTACTTGTGCATTCTTAGTGTTTTCTCCTAGAAAAGATTAAAAGTCCTACACTGCCTTGGTATAAATTCAAGGTAATGATAGTTAGATCATGGTGGCTGTATTGTGAAGAACTAGTATGAAAGCAGTTAGGTTTCATAGTTCACAATTTGCAATCTCAGCTTTATATCACTGTGCAAAACTGAATTTGCTTTAAAACTGCTAGGTGCATTCTTGACATGTATTCATACTAGAAATGACTTGCATACTTTCATAAATGTGTGAGTTTGGTGTTGAAATTGGCTGTTTTCTCAGATCTAAACTCCATGCAGATCCCAACCGTTTAGATTTGGTGAATTTGTATCTGATCATGTCAGCCTAATGAACCGACTAGGCATCAGCTTTGACAGGCTGCCTGACATTGTACAAGATGGAAATAAAAGACTCAGGGCAAAACTGTGACCCCATACAAGTCAATGGCAAAACTCCTCTTGCTTTAATGGGTCCAGGATTTCATCTATGGCTCTCTGCCTCATCTTTCACTCCCAGAGACAAAAAAGCACACAGAGTATAGCAGGAACTCAGACACCAGGCTTTCTTCAGTATATAATGAGGCATTAACTGAGTGAAGTCACAGCTTTTGGATCTCAGCAGAGAAGTGGGTTTTTTTAGGAGAAAGTGAATGAAGAAAAGATAAACACATAACTGACTGGAAGGAAAAGCCACTCCAGTATATACCAAGGGAAAGTGAGAGATTTCTTAGGCTTTATTTTCATTTGGTTTTTCTCCAGCTTCCTGAAGTCATTTGACAGCCTACTAGAAAAGGCTCACAACCATTCATAGGCAAAACACAGAATAATATCATGGTTGAAAAATACTCCTTCAATGAAACTCCCACATGCAGAATTCAGATGGTGCCATAACTTAGGGGAATTTACAGCCTCTGTCAGACATACTCCTCTCCCCCTGGTGATGATCACTTCATTCCAGGATAAAGTGTTTTAATTATGGGGACTTCAGAGGGCAAAGGTGGGTTAGTAGCTTGCTTTGTTTTATGGAACATATGTATCACTGTGTTACAAAATATTCCCTCCTGGCCCATTACTCTGTTGAGAGTTTTGGTGCTAAATAAGTGTGAGATAAAGATCTCTTTCTGCACTGCCATCACCTCTGCCACCCTCAGTCTCCTCCTGAACCAGCAGCAGATCCTAACACAGTGCAATCAAACCATTAATATATTCAAGATATTTCAGGGTTTTCTTAACCTGTATTTGTCTTTTTCCTCATAAAATTGCTTCAGACTGCTCCTCCAACCCTTTGGTTGCATGGGGGTGGTTTGCTGGGCAGCAATACAGATGGCAGGAGCAAAGGGTTGGTGCTGGATCCAGAAGCCATGGCCGACTTGTGCCCCTAGTTGATTTCTGCCTGGAGCTCCCTGTGGCCAGGTGACAGGACAGCACCGTGTGGTGGGCAGCAGCAGGGGAAGAGCCCGAGAGGGAGATCAAATGTGCATCTCCCGCTAATGATGCCTTTGCTCATTATTTTTTATATAAACACTGGGGGCCTTTACTCATATTTCTCTTAGTTAATGTTCCCTGACTGAGGAAGGATCGAGTCCAGGCTTCAGGAGCTGGCTTTATATTAACAGCCTGATTCAGCTCTGTTTACACATCAGATTTTTAAATCAATTTGAATGAAAGAAAATAGGTGGGATAGTACCTTTTGCCTCCTGATTCCCATTTATATGGGACCTTTTTTAGCAGGGTTTCCTCCATCTTGTGGTGTGGGAAGGGATGAAAGGAGTGGAGTGGACAAGCAGGGTAGGACCCACAGTCCCACCGTCCCTGACTTTCTCCTCACAGAGCATCTCAGGGAAGACATGTCCTGGCATGCATGCAGCTGAACCCTGCTGACATGGGGTGCAGGGAGGCAGCTGATCAATTATTTGCGGAGAGTAGAGCGTCCCTTCACCCTCCCGCCTGAACGCCCTGCCCAGTCCTCAGCCTCACACGTACACGTGCACGTGTGCACACACAGAGGTCTCCGCAGCAACCTGCAAGCTTTTGTCCAGCTCTCTCTTCAAACCTATCCCTGCCCCATTCGGTTACATAAACACATGTGCTATTTGTGCTGGAGACATCCAGAAAAATGTACGTACAAGTAGTTGTATGCTGAGCTGGAAGCCTAAATCTTGCTTTATCCACCTGATGGAGGAACAAGTAAGAAATTACATGAAATGCTTGGCAAATCTCCCAGAAAATGAAATATGGAGTTTCTTAGTGCAGTTTTCCTTGCTAGTCTTGAGACAACTTCCCATTGGCTCTGAGGCAGTAGAACTTGAACCTCTGAGTAAAACTGAAGCCTTAATGTTACTCATGCAAGTCTAAGTAACATTGATTTCACCTCAATTTACAGAAGAATAGCCAGCATCAGAATCTGGTACTGAGCAATATCTTTGGAAGTTGAGGCTGTGAAATGGAGAGGGACATGTTTTAGCTGTTGTTAATCTGAGGTCAGTGGGTCTCTGCTCACTTTAAATCAATTGTGGGACTGACACAGTCTTTCATTCTTGGGATAAAGTCAGTTAACTGTGTTTGAATGAGTGATTTCTTTCCCTTTGATATGGACCAGGCACTAAACAAGGAATGTTTTAAAAAATAAAACTGAGAGTTAGATAAGGCCAGAATTAGGAGGGCACTTCCTGTCAGTGGAGTACTTGTGCCCTTCCAAGACAGCAGTGCAACTTCTGAGGCACCTGTGTTCTCAGACTTTAAAAATATTGGGACACACAGTCTTAGCAGAAGCACAAAGACTTTTTTTTTTTAACTTCTTGTCATATCTCATCACATTACGGAGGACTGTGCTGCATAATGTAATGAGATGCACATTTTAACACACGCCTTTTCTTGCTATGTCAAACAGAAGAGACTCCTAGGGAGCAAATTAGGTCACTCACTGCTGAACTAACTGGTCAGCAAACCGATGTAATGACTGTTTTCAAGTTTGGTCTTAAATTTGCCACTTTCCTGCCTCCCATTAAATCAGGCAGAAAATATAGCTGTATCAAAAATTAGATACTTCCTAAGAAATTGTTCCCCTTTTTGTTCATTTTTCTTTGGCGTTCATCATAGGGAAAGGAAAGAAAAAAGTCCTTTTACCTAGGATATTTTCACCACTTTGACCGTAAGTGAAAAGCAGCTTTTGTCAGCAAAGTGCTTTTTGCTGCCTGATGGGTAATGTAATGTGTGAGTCAGTGTGGAAAAAGAGTTGAAGGTCAAAGCTGTAAGAGTACTTGCTGTGTCACTTGGTGTCCTGATCTGAATGTTATGCATGTCATTTCCCTAGCTCACTGTCAAAGAAGAGAAGCCATAACATGGCTAGGAGTTTGCATGAGTACTGAAGAATAAGTCAAGAAAATTACTCCCTCAAAATGTGCCAAA
>NW_009944909.1:55699-166239 GCF_000696875.1 Nestor notabilis
GAATAATTACTTATTTCCATTTCTCATACAGGGTGTGGAAATTTGCACATTGCCTTCTCTGAACACCATCACCCACCTTTTCCATTTGTGAAAGCTTGCAACGAATATTAAAAGGTGAAATACTAATGAATTTGCCACTGACTTGGTGAGGTTGGCACTTATTCAGAGACAGCTCACAGACCAAAGGAAGGCTTGCGAGAGAGTAATAGAAAGTTTAAAGCACTTGAAAAATCCCTGTGAATTCCTTTAATCGACATTGCCATTATGAGTGTATTTTCAGATGAGATTCTCCTTCCATGGAAAATGTTGCTGAAAATACCCTGTTTGTTGTTCAGCAACATTAACCTTTTAAAAATCCCACTTATGCTCTAAAATGAAGCGTGCCTCTGCACACCGATTTCCTTGTTTTTCAGCAGGACCTGTCACTATCCAGGCTCTGGGGTTTTTTAACCTCAAAAAATGTAGAATGAAAGGTTCTTTTAAAAAACCTTATCTTGTTTACTCTGCACAACTGGACACGAGTAAGTTTGCCCACTCTTTTCACTGGTTTTGTAGATTGGGTTAAAATATTGGTTTTGACATTTAAAGCCCTTAATTGACTAGGTCTCTACAAAGTGTCTTCCTGAGCTTCTGGCACTCTGCATACCACTTCCTTCTTTTGGGTCAAAAGGGGCAAAACTCTTGGTTTTGAAGGTCTGCAGAAGTAGAAAGGGCAGTGTCAACATTTCTGCATGTTCAGCTACAGATCACAGAACAGTCACCTAGCTGACTTTTCCCAGGATGGTGTATTTCTGCTCAAGGAGGAATTGCAATCTTTCTTACTTCAGAGGGCTCTGACTGGTCTTTGTTTAACCTGGTATCACAAGATCATGTTGCAATTTGTGATAAATAGTAATTGTGATTTTTTGTGGGGCTTTAGGTTTGTTGGGTTTTTTTGCCCCACTTTTTAAATTATCAGAATGTGAAAACCTGTAATCATATTAAAACAGAATACATTTGTCTTGGCTTCTGGTGTGATTTCACTTGATTGATTCTACCACTCCTAAATGCTTTCCCTCAGAAATGGATCCAGCACAATTTTTTCAGGTTTCCTGTCTTGTAGTTTTCCTCATCTGGGATCTGCCCCTGCAAATGTCTCAGCGCATGACTGACTCAACTGGATTTCTTGTGTAGAAACTCACCATGCTCTTAAACCTAAATAGGCAGATCCCACAAACACTTGTGTGTCTTATTTTACAGGCTACTGATATAAAGTACATATCTGAGAGATTTATTTTCAAGGGCCTTATTTATCAGAGAGTTAGAGGAATGTGTTAAACTCATCAATGTTTTTGTTCTGCCTTGATGTTTCAGTTTATTTTCCTATTAATAGTTCATGACTTTGTGTAGTAATGTAGAGTAAGACTGAGACTAGTAAAGAATCATTTTAAGTTACAACAGTAGTAAGCAGACTTGCAACAGATATCAGTATTATAAATCACAAGATGTCTTCCCTCATAGCTTATAGCATTTTTCACAACTCACTGACACCAATGAAGAAACATAATTTAATAGTGGAGTTAGGTTTACAGGCATTCAGTGAAAATATTTCATAAACTGAAGTTTTAATAGGATGTGTTCCTATAGATTGCTTAAGCACCTTTTGTAGATAGATACTCATTTGAGAAGCATAACTTTTATCAATGAATTTCCTAGCATTGTATCATAATGTCATTTTATTTTACTGTTACTGAGAGAAGGAGACATAATCGTGACTGAAGTCTTTCAAAATCACTCTAAATGTTACAATTAAACCAATTACTAATCCATGTATCTTGGTCATATACTAAAGAAAAGAATACTAATTCTTAAAATCTTGCCACAGGGAGCCTGTCTGAAATCCATGCACACAAATATAAACTGTGCAATATAACTTAAGAAGAAAACTCTCTCATTTCTATTAATAGACTGAATCATTCCTAACGGCTCTATGTTAGACGTACTCAAGCATGATAGTAGATCTATAGAACATAGCAGCTGGTGTGGATTTCTACATCTGGGGAGGGAGAGATATTTCATATTAATTCTTGGCAGTTCCAGTGAACTGGATGCCCATTAGCAGCCAGAATGCATTGGATTTGCTCCTGGAGCTTTGCTTCTGGTTTATTTTTCGTTTGAAAGGAATCAGCTCGTAAACTCCAAGGCCACTCAGTGATGTGACTCAAATCTCAGAAAATGGGAACAAACCAGGTATTTACTTGAAGAATTGCACTCTTTATCTAAATCAAAATGTTAACGTAGATTCACCCAATTACCCCATTTTAGAGACTGTGAAGAGACCTTTCCCAATGAGGAATAAACACAGAACTACTAGAATAATATAGTAAAACAGTATGCCTTGCTCAGCACACGTTAGTATCAATGGACTGTTCCTTCCTTCCTTCCTTCCTTCCTAAAAAGTTTGGAAAGCCAAACTGCTTACAGATTATATCAAATGCTTGCCTTTGGCTTTATTGTGTTCTTTGGAGAATGAAAGCCCTTCACTACAGGTACGTGTAAAGAATGCACAAGCAGATAACTTATTTATCAAGGAATTTATCGAGGTACCTCAGTTTCATATGCTTGAGCTGCGTAAAAAATTCCTGAGGACATATACTACAGTACACGTGCATCAGTGCTGCAGGAAAGTGGATGAAGCCATCCCCATCATTATTGACTATGAATCACATTATCTCCCATGCAAGCTTATAATCTGAGATCCACTGTCCCTCTTCCCCTGTAGGGGTTCAGTGTGCAAAACATTTTATGACAGAGTAGTAAGAACCGCATTTACTGAAGCCTGTAGAAATTTCAGCACAGAAAGATGCAAGTGTGAAGCTGGAGTAAATGCAGAGCTCTCACATCCAGATAGCTTGTGTCTGCCAAGGAGCAGCAAGAGGGAGGTGCTCTGCAAGGGAGGATGACGGTGGCTGCAGCACTGGCAAGGGACCATGTCCACACCAACAGATGTGTCCTTCTGCACAGGCTAGAAGGACCCTAATGTTTAGCAATCACAGACAGTTCAGTAGGTGCAGACAGCGGATGTGAGACACACTCTGCATGGACATTAACCTCGCCACCAGCTGACACTGATTGTGGAAAACCTCTGGCTTAAAAAAATAGCAGCATGATTGGATATGTGCCATCCTCAGCTCAACACAGCAACAGCCGAAACAGTTGACTGAAAATGAGCATTGGTGTGCTGTACTCTGACCTGTGGTGCAGTACAGCAAACATAAGCCAATCTGAAGATGCTTCAGTTCAGAATCTGAGAAAGAATAGCAGGACAAACGTAATGTGGAAATGCTGCTACTCTGATGTCACAGAAATGTTATTTGGAAGAAGTAAGGAAAGATAATACATGTTTTCTAGTCTGGTGATTCTGAGCCATTCTGCAGCTCTGTGCTTTCTGATACTTGCCCCAGCCAACCAGAAAAAGCAAAGAAGATACTGCAAAAGCTTACTAAAATACAGAATCTTTGTCTGCAAGAGGTGGCTATGTGCTTGTGTGGGAATGTTATTTCAATCACATGACTGTCAATTTCTAAGGGTTATTCAATCTTTATTAAACAGCAGAGTAAATATTTATTGAAGGCTTGGAGTAATTCCTCAGCACACAGTGCTGGTCCTATCCAATGTACTGTAACATATAGAGAGCTCCTTTGCTTCAGAAACTATATGCTCTTTATATGCCCGGAATTCTGTACACAGATTTGCTTTTACAAATAGGAAGTGCCTCTACTTTCCTAACTCCAAATTCCCTCCTAGCTGAGTCAACTTTTAGTTAACCCTGAGCGAAAAATCCTCAAACAGTGTAAATTCATGTAGTGCAGCATGCAACCTGCCCTATTGTTTCTTCATTCTTCTTGAAACAGCTGTGGCCCTGGTAAGAATAATAAAAAGAATCCATGATTTTTCCATCCTAATAGTTCCTTTAGGTTTGATAGATTACAATGAATTAATCATGTTAGGATTTTCCTAGCATATTTTATGATGTTGATTGAAGGGTTTCACTTGAGATGACAGCTAACATGGCTCAAGAGCCAAAAGCTTTTTAGCACAACTGTAAGTCTATTCACTGTAGCTGGCATTCTTGAACAATCCAGAGGAAGGGGCTACAGTGAACAATGTATCACTGGTGATGTGTTTCACTCTACAACTATGTAATATTCCAGTAATTGCACTTAAGCAAGCACAGTTTCAGAAGAAAAACATTTTATTTAATTTGAGACTAATCCTCCCAAACCTATCTGCCAGATTAAAAATTAGTATATGGTAGTTGACTTTTCAAACGTACGTTATTTAATTGCTTCATGTGAAGTAACCCTTTGTTCTTCCTGGCTAGAGCACTACTCTTCAGCTTGTAGTCTGTAACTAGAATATTAGATCCAGCTTTACATACCATACTTAATAAAAATGTGGACCAATTAGAGCTAGTCAGAATTTTATAACTAGAAGTCTTAGATGTTTATAAAACATCACCTTGGAGAACAGAGTGAAAGAACTGGATTGCTTAACCTGAGGAGGAGAAGACTGAGTCTGACAAGATAACAGTCCATATACACAGAAAGTTGCTGCAAAGAAGCAGGGAGCAATCTGTTGTCCATGTTTGTGACAGACAGAAAAAGAAATAAGGAATTTAAATTGCATTAAAGATGATTCAAGTTACATATTAGTAAGACTTTTTGAACAGCGAGGATAGCGAGGGAAATGTTAGGATAGATTGCCTTGGGAGGAATGTCCATCACCGAAAGCCTTTAAGAAATAGTTAGACAAATATCTGTCAGGAGTGACACAGATAAAATCGATCCTGCTTTGACATAGAAAGAGATCTATATTATGCTTTTAAAAATTCATGTTAGTAGTCATTACAGCTGTATATAGCCTCCAATGTGTTTGCATCACTTTTGTATATACATTTCAATATGTTAAAAACATGTTGAGTTCAAAATCTCATCCTTAAATGATTATATAGCAGAATTAAGGCCAGCTGTTTAACCCCTATTTATTTCCCCAGTATGTTTGCACTATGATACAGTCTTTAATTTCCCTGTCACACGTTGGTTTATTTCCACAATCCCTCTCTTTCATTAGTCTGTTGTATAAATTCTAGTCTGGGAAAGCATGTTAGTTTACATATACTCTAATGTCCAGTGGGTATTTTCAATATTTTATTACCACATGCTGTCCAGACTTGCTCTGAAGACAAAATTGCTGTATTTTCAGGAAGATTTATAAAGCTGTTTTCAGTGCGGTGTTTGAGTGATACTTTAACATTAACTTACCCTCCCAGCATTGCTCTGACATCTGTACAGTCAGTTGGGAGCTCAGTCTGACACTGATTTTTCAGTGTAATCACTATTACATAGCACCACAGATGTTCAGAACAGAATTATAATACAAATTGTTTAAAGCTCAGCAACTTTAATAGACCTGTTCCTGACTTTTCAATGGTGATACTGCAGTCTCATTGTACTTGATAAAAACTTCTGTATATGTATTCTTCTTAATGCTGAGCTCCTAAATTTAGGTTTTTAATAGCAAACTCTTTATGCAACATCACTTTGACATCAAGCAGGCTTCCTCAGCAAAGCAAAAACTTTCATATTCACAACATGGCTGATTTCTAGCAATACAAGATTGTCATTCTCCATATGTATCATCATTAGTGTGGAATGAGATACATGTTTGGTTATTTAGCTTTCATTTCCACTTGTTACAGCAGACTACAGGAATCTCAGACTACAATCCTGGCTTGGCAAGAAAGTATATTCTAGTGTGTGTAGGCAAGAGATAGCCTACCAACCCTTTTCAAACTTCAACATCACTTGCTAAGATCTCTTATGACAACACTGGATCTTTTCAAACAGACATGAAAACTAGGAATAGTAATAAATAGGGCTGAGATCTGCTAGTGTCAGGAAGGCACTAGAAGTGGCAGGATATAGATTTAGGACTGAAGAGAAGATGGCAGAGTACTTCTGAGAAGAGATGACCCGAAGTCAGAAAATTTTGCCTCTGCAGAAACTGCAGCTGCTGGTTGTGTTAATCTTCTTGTCCTTGGGACTGTGAGAGGCTGAACAGCCCTAAAGTAGACGTATTCCTCCTCCATTCCTTAAATTTTGATGCTCTTTATAACTCTGTTCTACCTACTGATGCCACTGATTCTTTAATTTTTGACTTTCTTTTCTGGTTTCCCTGATACATGATCCCCAGTTTCTTTTTCAAGACTGTTCTATGCTTTAGAGTCCTCATGTATTTCCTGCTTAAATCTACAGTCTCCTTGCCTAGCCATGTCCCCTGTCCTTCTTCAACAGCTCTTCATCAGACACTGATCTTTCACCTATTTGGCTTCCTGGTGATCTGCTGTATTTTCCTGAAGAAACCACCTAGTAGGAACCTTTTAAACATAAATACTTGAAATTCAGTTGTTTTAAGAAACGAAAACATGACCACTTTATCTGCAGGCAGCAGTCTAAGTCTCACTTGTGCCATACAATTTGTACGAAGTTGAGTATGTGTATCATTTTTACATGAGTGAACTGCTATTGACCTTAAATGCACACCATATTGCTTATGTATAGGTAAGTAGAAGAAAGGAATTTCAATTAGCTTCAATGGGTCCAGCTTTTGTGTATCTGAGGTCATGATTCTGGAAAATGTTACCCATGTAGTCCCCATGTTAAAAATTCAGTTGAGTTGTTCAAAGGTCTTTTGTAGTTGCCTGAACACTCATTGCTTTCTCAGAGCACATCCTTGGAATAATCAGTTGTGTTGTATGATTTTTCTTGCCTAGAATTGTAATGTTTTATTTATATAAGGTATTTTGTGCATTTGCATTTTCCTTTTTTTTTAAATATATCATACTTAATTTTATATGTTCTAGACCTGCGTATGCAAGCCTGATTTGTATATTTAATGGTCCTTCATGAAACAAATATTTAAACCTTTAACATAATAGATACACTTGATTTATTAAACGGTGTATGTGCTGACTGCAGTATGGAAAGAAATATATATATGTAGTCAAACACTGTGGTTTTGCAATATTAAAATTGCAACCAATTTCCTTGTATGTAATTTGAAGAAAATGTAGCAAATAAAAATGAATAATAGGTCAATTTCAGGGTGTTTTACAGTTGTAAACATGTCATGTACAGGTAAATCTGAGGTGTCATTAATTCAGTATTTATGAATGTGAAAGTTATACTCTTGACTTTATGTATATGTAAAGGATATATTTTTGTTTGGTCTGAGTCATATTTGTTGTACCTTTTCATATCCAAGCAGCAGAAGGTCCACTTTTTCCTGACCCGGGAAAAATAATTAGTTTGAAAATATGTTTCTCAGAAAGAGCTTGATTTAGGTTTAAACATGAATACTTAATGCAATCTTTTCTTGCTTGGAGTTTGGCTGTCCTCTCAGCCTGTAGAGGAAATATTAATACAGGAGCTGGAACAACTTTCCAGCATTCCCAATAGATAAGCATCACCTACCTCTACTTATGAAGTGTTCAAGAGGTCAAGGAATCTGTACCTTGAGACATAGATGAATGGTTTTCTTTGCTTCTTTTCTACCTCTTATTATGTTATATATTTTTTCCCTTCCATACAGCATATACTGTTGACATTTCAAAGTAGTATGGTACAGATTAGCTACATTATCATGAAATTCATGGGAACAACATAAGTATTAGCAGAGTCATGAGCTGACTTTTCTTCTGTTTATTCACAATCTCATTTTATAGGTTTGTTTTGTTTTCTATTTGAGCAGCTGTGAAGAGGAGAATTGTTCTGATGGAAATATTTTTGAGCTCTCAGATGCCAGCAGGTAACTGGTAATTTGTCATATCAAGTGGATAGGATCTGCAACCTGTTGGTTACCCCACAAATTTAGTGGTATTATTTGTGGTTAAAATTATTTCTTTAGTTGACAAAAGAGATCACAAAAAGAAATTCTTAGCAAGAAAGGCATAAAAGCATTACCTTGAAAGTGGCTTCTTTTATGCCGCAGAACCACTTATCATTCAAGTGTGTATTTATTAGAAATGCCATAGGTTAGAGAAAGAATAGAAGGAAATAAAAAAGAGAAAATGCCCCATACCAGGATTTGGATACTAAACCTTTAAAAGGAAAGTGAAATTAAAGTACCAGGCTACAAGCTCCTAAGGGAAGGATGTAAGCAATTATTAGGAATCAGTGAATAATACAGCATAAATATAAGACAGAAAATGTGGGTCATGGGAATTGTTACAAAAAAATCCAGAAAGAAAAAGTGTTCTGTTGATTTCTTGTAGTTATCATTCTGCTCATGTTTTGTTATATCATAAAAAGGTTTAAAAACCCTTCTCTTTTTAGAATGCAAGTAAATTGTGATGGAGATGAGATAGAAAACTAGAAACACATGATATGAATTAGTCATCATAAAACAAACAGTCTTATTGTCATCGAAAAGTAACAAACCACAAATCCCAAACCACTTTATCTGTACCTCTTCATCCCATTATTTTCCAATTTTAAATACAGTCAATGATAAAAAGATGTCTAGTTGTAATGACTGCTTTCACAAAAAAAATCTTAAGCATTTGACTTGGAGTGTTCTTTGGTTGCAAGAAGTGGAATTCAAATAAAACCCTTAAAAATGTTTTGCATGGGATTCTGAAAACTATCCTGAACTGTCCTAAATCTGTTCCCACTGAAATAAATAATAAAACTTCACAGCCTCTCTGAAAACTTAGTTAAACTGTTATGAGAGCCGTCAAAAATTCCACTTTTTATAACAGAGAAAAATAGAATATATGATCTGTAAAACTCAGTTATGTAGGTCTACATGTATTATTAACGACTAATGAGTTCTAGTTACATTTTGGACAAAGACCTATGAATAATCCAGTGCCACGAATAAAAATGGATGTAGCTATATCAACAATTAAGAAGGATCTTTGATATCACAGCAGTAAAAAAGACTTTCTTTCTAATAGTACCAATCCTTTCCACTTCCAGTTCTGTTTAAGGCCTTGTGTCTTCAGAGACCCGTAAGGCAAGCTGGGTAAGTATTTGCCATGTTGCAGATTCCACAGGTGTAATTTTCAAGATTGCTTTTTATTTTACAGGGGTGTGGATTCTGTTTTTGGTAAGATTTTTGTAGTGATTTCACTATACTTAATACTTTTTCCTTTCTAAAGTTTAATATTTAGCTTATTGTACAGTCCCTCCCACAAGGATCTGAATGTAATTGTGTTTTGGGCACTATTATTTAGTGGCTCAGTTATAGTTCTTGAAATAACTCTCTGTGTGTTACTTAGGGCCATAACCTCTCCCCTTGTGTGCTCTAGAACAAGCTGTTCCAAGAAACAATTGCTTAAAATGTCAAGAAATTGCTTCCTAAGCCTCGTCCCAATATGACATATGACCAGTTTATACGCTGACAGTTGAAGCCCCCCATTACTACTGTTTTATTAGATTTAGTTTCCTCTATGGTCTTAGCATTGCACACACAGTATTGTTTTCCTGATCTGGAAGTGAGTAGTTACATGTGTTCTCTCTGCACAGAGAACAGCACAAAATTATTCATCATTTAATTCTATACATCTGTTTTTTTAAGGATGAAGTGGAACATGAGCTGTGTCTAGCTTTTTTACAGGCATTCTGAACAAATGTGCACTTGAATTTGTATGAATATACAAACCAAATTATAAAACATACTTGTGTATTAATGCCTAATTTTGGGTGATTTTAATGCATTAATTATACTTTAAGCCTTTCATTTGCCTGGGGCTAATCTACTCTGTTAAGTCTTGCTGAACTAAGGATAGAGACTAAATCTGATATTACAGATTTATAAATGCCAATATGAGTCCTTTCCAAAGAAAACACACTTCAGTTCCTTCAATTTTCTGCTTCTGCAACTTGGATAAAAAAGGATAGCGATATTACATCCCTATTAGAGTTATCACCATTGACGTTTCACTGTTGTAGGACTATAGTTCCCCATTCCCAACATAAGAAATTATAGCTTAGGTCACAACTTAATTGTTGCTCAGCTCATTGAAATGTCTTACTGGGTTAACTAGTCATACTGCAAGCAAATAGCAGATTTGGGAAGACTACCAAGTTGTTAAATTACCTCACTGAAAAACTCTTGTTGGCTCTAGAACAGGCAGATTTCCACTGTGATCTTCTGAACATTAGACTTGCATGTTGTTCCTTGGAGTATCTATCTCAGCTGGATGTTTCGGACCAGAGCTATTCATCAGACTAATTTTTAATCATCATCACCTCAGCTACTTACATGACTGAACTTTTTTCATTGTTTTATCTTTGTATCTTAAGGCCTCATCCAGTATCTCATCTAGTACAGCTGTTTTTGCATTTTCTCTCAGCACACCTCTGTTCTGACATTCCCTTCTCAGTAGCTGAATACCTGAGGCCAATTTTGTAGTTCAATGCTATACTTAAACCAACTCTTTAGTAGTAATAGTGTTGATTTCTCTGAAGTACAAGCACTCTTACATTAGCAAAACATTTTTTAAACAAGAGTCCTAAAAGATCTGTGGAAATTTATGACATAGGTTCTTTTGAAACAAAACTCTCAAACTTTTTCTTTTGTGTGTAAAAGTTCTGCCAAGAATAAGGACATAACTCCTCCTAGGAAATATTCTCAATCTCTACTTTTACTAACTAATTGATGTAGAGTAGTTAATTCTCATCAAAATAGTGGAACATATCTTTGAAAGCAGGGGGAAAAATAAGGATTAATAAAAACAGTTTTCTTCTGTTTGAAGTAAAAGATGTATACTACAATAATGAAAGAATGGTAGCTATTACTTTTTAGGAATAACAAATAAATAATTAATTGTTTCTGTTAGTCTTACAGAACAATTTTTAAAGTTGGGTTTCCTTTTTTATTACTAGAACTTAGGAAATCCGTATTTTTTCAGGTATAAACCAAGTGTTACATTAATAAGCATAGAAATTATCCAAGGAATTTAACTTCAATCTTTTTATTACCTTATAATTAATCAAAAGGAAGTACCTGGCTTTTTGAAATGTGAAAAATTATTTGTGGTTTTCTCTTACACTAATTTCCCATACTCTGAGATTATACACTTAATTTTCTTATATATCTATGACATCCTATTTATAGATTATTGTGTTTTCTTTGGCTAGCTCTTGTGCTAAAGGGTGATTTTGTTTGTATTTTACTCAGTGGACCATGAATCCTAATTGTCACATGCCATGCATGTTTCTATTCATAAAATAAGGTGTTTTCAATATTACCAACAATTAATCTACATAACGTGATTTAAGAATCACATTTTAAGGTACTTTTTGTTTTGAGTTCAGAAAACGGCCATGAATTTTTTATTCTCATTTGTAAAATCATGACTGAATTGAGGAACTGTTTATCTCTGACCATATATTGACCAAAAGATTTTAAATCATTATGAAATTGTAAACAAAAGCATGGACTGAGACAAGTCTTAGCTAATAGCAACAGCAGGTTTAGCAATGAGACACATTAACAAGCTTTGCAAACACTTCTTTGCATCTTGATTTCATGAAAATAAAACTCTGCCAATGTATGCCCTACTATGTGCCAGGGCAATCATGTTGATAGGAGCAAGCATATACTTGCCCTGTCATGGGAATAAGATTTGTAAGAATCAGTTTTGCTTGTCCCTATGCCTGAGGCTACTAAAATGTAGGGGGCTTTTGAAGAAATAAGCAAGACAGTGAAACTGTAGTCTGAGGGGTGGCATTGTCCATAGGTGATGATCCCAAAAAAGAACAGAGTGCCACATATTTCACTTATGGTTGATTCAATTTAAACATTGGACTATTCTTTATTAGAGCTCAAATTAATGAGTCTCAGTAGCCCAGTGTTATTCAGCCTCAGACTAAAGGAAATCAGGAACTCTCAAGGGTAACGGACTAGGGGAAAACTCAGGTTTACAAGACAATTTTTGGAAAACCTGCACTATATGCGCCATGGAAAGAATGGTCACCAGACTTTTTAAGGAATCTCCCAGGGATATGGAAAGAAAATGTTTGATGTAATTGGCCATCTTAAGTCCATTGAGGCTAAGTCTGCCACTTTGGGTGATTGCTTTTGTTCCAGAGAGCTTTTGTCTTAGCTTCAGTAAACTGTGCTGTGCTATTTCTCTTGTTCTTTTTCTTGTTGGTGTGTTTGGTACTATTCTATAATCTACTGGGGTTTAGAATAAACTTCTCTTTAACACTCGTACTTGAAAATGAAGACTTTTGAGTCTTGTTACCCTACAAGGAACAACAATCACCAGTCTCTGAAGGATGTCTTGGAGGTTCAAGACTATATGCAAAGCAAACTATAAGAACCAGAGAGACAACTGCTTCACTGAATCTGAAATTAGAATTTTCTAAAACAGTTTAGGAAGGACTAAGTTTATATGATTTAAATGCAAGGATCAGCCACATAAGAAATACTCTGGATCTACTGGGTGGTGCTTCTGTCTGTGACTATGGGCTTAATCTGCTATGTGAGATACGGACATCTCATGTAATTATTTACTCTTGTACAAGTTTTCATAACACTGCCATGGAACAGTAATAACATTTTGGGAGGGAAACTTTGAGGGCTTTAACAATATGAGAATCTAAGCTGCAAGTGAAAAAGAAATACTTCATGATTTGCAGAAGCATTTTACATCATTAAGAGCAACACGGCTACAATGCTAGGAGATGGAGAAAAGCAGAGAGCAAAGTCCAAGTACACCATCTTCTTAGTACTCTCAGTAAACCTACCATTTTAGCAAATGAGATTTTTCCATTTTATTCCCATGAACATACATCATTTTATCCTGGTCAGATATCTGACTTTAGATTATAGTATGTAAACAAAATCTCTCTCTCTCTCTCTTTCTTTCACTCAAACACTTCAGCGAAAGGGACTTCTCAGGTGAAAACTTGGTTTCATCAGGCATAAAACTTCTGGAGCAGTCAAAACCAATTACTGATCTATGTACCACATTCTTCCTATTGAAATGAAAAAAATAAACAGAATCAAATGTCTATACAAGTAGGTTTGCATGGTTTTGTTAATTTCGGCCTGCTTTAAGTATAATTAAACGTAAGAAATTACTATGTGAATTGAGGACTGGGAAGTAAAAAGGAAAGAGGTTCCAGTACACGATTCCTGTACATCAAGTGCATTAGATAAGTCAAGATTTTAAGTCCAGTGATAGGAATGCATTGCAGAAAATATATGTATGGTCATTCTCCACTGAAACAAATTAAATGAGTTTTCAAAGAATGATATTTAGATTGCAGAACTGAACACCCAGAAGTTCAGAGACAAAGTTAAAGCATTCCTTTAGCTACTGCCTCTCGTTGCATGTGTTTTACAATGCAGTCCTTAATGCTGGTGAGCCTGGGTTTAGGCATTCATAGTTAGTTATTGTTTTGAATACTACCAATGTTTTCCTGAAAAGTCTGGGTGACAAGACAGGAATGACTTTTTGAAATATTGATCCTTGCATGACACCTCACTGCAGAAACACAGTTACCTTTTCAAGGCATTCCTCCATGCTGAAGTTTAAACTGGGATTGTGAAACTCTCTCAAAAGAGTTTACAAATAAAATAAAAAAAGTTAAATTGGAAGGTTTTAAATTTTGGCAGAATTTGGTTCCAACAGAAAAGAAACAGAAATTTGTGACATTCTTTAAGAAGTTTTGCATATTTAGGCAGGATAAATTGTGGAAATTGTCCTGGAAAAATTCATCAGAGAATTCCATAAACATTTGTTATAATAATAATGGCAATGATAATAAGTAAGTTTGTTTGATAAGTACTGACAATACGCTCACAGTGAACTTGAATTGTCTGTGTTTACTCTTTTTGTGATTACATTTTGCAAATGTTCTTTTGGATTATTATTCTCACAGGATTGTTTGCTGAAATGTTCATTTGAAAGAGGATATTAGAGGACATTCTAAAATTGTAAATTTTAAACTCGTAAATATTACAGCCATTCCAGAAGATCAATCTACCTCTGAATTATGTTTATCTTTTTAAGAAACAAAAGGAATGTTTTATCCAGTCATAATCAACACAAGTGAAAATACCAGATTTTGTTAGCAATGAGCTACTTCAATGTAATCTAAGATACTTTTTTAATAGTCATGTAGTGATTCCTGTCAACTAATGGACATATGTAACAGATATTATAAGTATTTAACTAATTGTGTATTATGGGTTCCTGATGGCATCCTTCTGCAGGGTATAGGATTCCAATGCAATCTTAAGTACAGATGAGATAATTTTATGAATTGGTCTTCTTTTCTTGGGGGGTTGTTTTGTTGGTTTTTTTTTTCTTTTGTGCTTTTGCTGCTTATAAAAGGAAATCCTTAATAAGTAGGATCAATGGCGCTAATGTATCATTCTTAATCTCCTTGTGCAAAACGCTGTTCATTCATGTAGCAACCAGCAGTAACTTGCAGCTTTTTTCTTCCTGTGCTCCTGTGTTCTGACAGCAAAAAACGTCAAGATTCCTCTCTCTTCTATCCATCATGAAAAGTTGGGTGGTCTTATTCCCTCTGTGTTTACTTCAATGCCATCCCTGCACTGACTGTTGTGTCCAGCGATTGCTCCATACTGATCAGCAGCCTATGCCTTCTGGCTAGTTCTAATCATCTTTGGTGAGCAAGAACTTCATGGGAGATTGAAAATTAGAGCCCTTAACAGGTAGACATAGACACAGGGAGTGAGCTTATGGGCTGCTCTGAAAAAGACATAGCAAACTTTCTTTTACACCCAAAAATGTGGGAGATAGATAGATAAAAACAAACAAAAGACTTACAGAGCTAAAGCAACTGAAAGCTTTCAAATAATAATAATAAAATAATAATTAAAAAAAGGAAAAAAGGGCTGTGTCAGTTGCTTTCCATTTTTAGATTGTGGTAATTTGTTACAATGCATTTAAAACAAAACCAACCAAACAAAAAACCCAAAACAAAACAAACCCAACAAAATGAAGCAGAGTTTAAAAGCATAAATAAAATAACCTGCCCACAAATATAAGCAAGAACATTTATCAGAAAACAGATGGTCTCTTATACACAGCACTAAACACCTCTAGAAACATAGCAATCCATTTATCTTGATGAATGCATCCTCTAGCAAATAGCTCAAATAGCAGGAGCTACAGTTTAGCTGCGGGTCTGGAAAATGCGTTTCTGTGAAGAAACATAATGTAGGGATAAATTCTGGATTTCAGGTTTTTTTACATGTATACCAGGAATGTCATGGTAAAACTTTCTCTCCTAGTCCTGAAGCTTAATGGCACTGAATTTAACTGCAGAGCACAATTTAAGCAACTGCAGAACTCTTTAAGTAATATCTATTTGCAGTAGCTTCCACTATGTCATCTGAAAATCAGACCTGGGTCCTGTACATGCTTTCTGTAACAAGGAATCTCTAAGAAACCAAATTATCAGGCTTTCCACCTCCCTTTGCACCACTGAAGGAGTTAGATAATAAAGTTTTAGTAATGGTCAATAGTGAACAATTTAAAAAAAAATCTTTTGAACGCACTGATAATGAATTGTTTCCAGTGTAGTATTCAGATACAGAAAATCCTATGTTATCTTCCTGAGAAATGATTAGCCAGGAAAAGGTCTTTTTCAAAGATTTCTCAATGACATAGACAACTGCTCTTAACCAGAAACTTCTGGAAAACAACTGAGCAATATATAAGCTGACAATTTTAACATATTATTCCTAGGAATTCACTGCAGCACTAAAAGCTATAAACATTAGTGCCATAAATTGTGTCTGGCTTGACTTTTGTGGCATTTACAACTGCTTTTAAGTTAGAATACTTCTAATGACCTTCTGTAGTAACTTGTATTACCACTGAGCATACCTAAATGATTAACAATGTTCTTGCAGAATTGAAAGGGTCACATAAATAGATAGATATCAACCTACATATCTATATTTAGTCCTCTGAATTTAGAAGGAAATGAACATGGAAATATTAAAAGAAAGCTTTCATGCAGTAAGGAAAAATATTTCCAGAGATCTCAACAAATCAGTATTTGCATACTGGATTTATAACATTTATACATACTGGATTCAGAGTTAGTTTCTCGAGATCTTGTCAATGCATATAGTGGTTTCCATCAGACAAACTTACACTGTGATGTAAACAACACATAGGAAATGTCGAATCCAATTATTTTACTAAGCACTTACATTAGCTAATGAGTTAAGTTGGTGAAAACTTGGTGGCATTTTAAAGATATGATAATTCAGGTTTGTCACAGGTTAATCTGCTTCTGTTGTCAGAAATAGTGATGTTACATTTCTGTCATCAGATTACTGATATGGCAAGATCCACTGTTCCCCAGGCAGTTAGAAAATGGGAAGAACTATGAGAGCTGGAATGTAGGTGGGAACTCTGGGGATTTGTAATGCGTTATTATAAATTGCTTTGCTATTTATGTACATTTAAATAATAAAATATCTCCATAAGCCTTCTTATCAGCTACATTAAGTATGTTTTCAAAGAAAGTACTAAGCCAACCTGCACTTAAAAATCCACACTACCTTTACATCCTATCCTAACTGTGGGATTTGCATTTCTCCATACACTCTCCACAAGCTCTGTCTAACAGTGCGTGCAGAGGGACCTAAAGTGGGTTATTCAGAGCCAAGAAGGGGTGTCTGTTGTAGAAGTTTGAGATCTCCAGATAGGGCAAGACTTGCCAGCTCTCTCTCTTTTATTATGAGCAATTCATCTTGAGTGCCTTTTCTGACTACCACCAAGGCAGAACAGGGCAAGAAAAGAGGCAATGCATCAGGTAGAGGGTCTCAGGATACTAATGATTTTTCAGAATGCTAACATCTTAAATTCTAGCCTAAAACTGGTAAGCAAATCATGCAGATCCATTCAAGGTAATTTATTAGGTATGTGAAAGGAACATGCAGAAAAAGGAAAGATGTTTTTGGTACATGCTGACCAATTCATTAATTGCCTTTCACAATGTGTTATCGTTAACCAAGAGACTTAACCAAGTGTGACTGCAAAACAAAGTGTTTTCTCAGAAAGTCTATATTTACATGCATCTCTCATATGTGTGAGACACTGTCCAGAGGAGGGATCTTCATCATTAGCTCACAGCTAAGTAGAAGTGTTGAAAAAAAAAAGGGTTCTGATAAAGTACGTGATGTCTCTGTGGATAAATTCTGTAAGCCTTATACCACCTTCTGTAGTTAAGTTGAAACACCATGTAAAAAATAAGAGAAAGAACAAAAAAAAGGACCTTAGAGACAATTATAAAACGTTTGGGGACCCCTCTTGAATCAATTCTGTCACAAACATCTTTATCTCAGGTTTTTAGAATGTAGCTAGTATAACGTAAGTACTGAATAACATTGTCTATTTTCTTGCCAAACCAAGTTATTTTCTATAAAACTTTGATTTATGTTCTTCTTAACCATTCTTTCCTTTCTGAGCTGCTACTTACAGTAACTGTCTCATTTACTTTGGGTGTGGTCTGACATCTTATTTCACGGCCATCTCTCTTAAGCAGAGAAGACATAAGAAAGAATCCTCTATCCCTCGTGCAAAATTTTGTTTTGGAAAAAAGCTTTAAGAAGTTTTTAAAAGGTCAATTAATCAATCAGGGAAAAGTAAAAATGTTACTTGACTGGGAAGCCTCACCACACCACTCAAATAATGAATGATGAATACCAAGCCTTTGAGCGAATTCTTGCAATCAACAGTCCATGACTAATCAATAGGCTGACATTTTCACACAGTTGCAGAAAGTGATCAAATTTCATAAATAGCACGGATTGTTGTTGGAAAAAATCATGCACGGATGAAAAAAAAAAGAATTAAAAAGGGGATCAAAATTTGCCTGTATCCTGTCTGGCCATTGTCAGTCGTGAGCCCTAGTGCGGGTGCAGCCATTCGCAGGGAGAACACGCCACCTACAGACCTGCCAAGCCTGCTCCTGCCGTGGGGTGCAAACCTACCAGTTTGGGTGGTGTAAAGTGGCTGGGACTGTGAAAGGATTGCACTCACAGCCGTGCCACACTGTTGCTCAAATATTAGCTGTATATGACATCAACAGCATACTCATTACATGAATTAAGATCTCGTTGGTATCTCAGAAAGCAGGTTATTCATGCTTATTCATCTGGTTGTAGAGGGCATTTCTGAATCATTACGCACCAAATTTACAAAGGACAGCCTGCTCAGGAAAGTGACAAACAACTAAGATCAGTTAAACAAGTGATCAGGATTGCTTGGTGACCTAGCCTATGTAGAATAACTGTAGCTTAAGATTGTGCAAAAGTTATTCATCAAGAGCGAAGGGTGAAAAACACTGTGTGCTGGAAAGCTGAAGCTAGAAAGAATTAACATGAAATTCAAAAGCCATATCATGGCACAAGCAGTTGATATTGCTTGTGATTAAACATGAGGCTGCAAGCCGGAATGTATTTTTTATCCATGTAGCCAGTGTTACACAGGAAGGTAATGCAAGTTTAAGTGCACAACAGGATGAGAACATGAATTAAAAAAAGGTCACAGAAATTATTCAAGTCTTTGAGTAAATGCCTGGAATCTAGTCTGAGTGCAGTATGCACATACTCCAGAGCTAAACAAGCTCTTTTGAGCTAGAAGAATGAAGACAGTGGTGGAAATCTTACACCAGGATAAATCGCATTAGAAATTCTAGACATTTTAGTTTTCCATTTCTTTGGGTTTGGGTTTTTTTTTTTTGTTCTCTGTGGGGTTTTTGTTTTGGTGGGGGGTTTTTTGTTTGTTTTGGTTTGGTTTGGTTTGGTGTTTTTTTTTTGACAATTGTGTTAGTAATTATCCACTGGAAATGGATAACAAAGGAAGGGGGTTATTCTCCAGTTTCTGACATCTTCAAATATGGATTTTTTTCTGAAGATAAGATTTAGTGACATACAACTGGTTTTAAGGACCCATAATTTGGTGTACAAAATGCAAAATGTTAACTTGGTAATCTTACTGGTTACTTCTAACTTTGAAATGTGTTGACCTAAATACTGAGTTTCAACCCTGAGCTCTCTTGCCACATTCCCAGCTTCATCTTCAGTAGGAAATCTAGGTAGCAATCAGGAGGTCAGTCTTATCTGTGACACAACATCACTTTCTGATTTAATATACGCGAACCAGCTTTGGTCTTAAAATCGGGTAGCTGTGTTAACGTGTTTAACGTGAGCTTATCTGAGCTATGACCTATGTCAGCAAGTTTAAGGCATGAAAATCTTCTTCTCACTAAAAGATCACTTGAAAATTCAAAGGCAATATCTATGAAGCCTCTAGAGACCATCAGGCAGTACACTGGCTTAGCCTTGGTCCTGTCCAAGCTAAAAAAGGAAAAAGAATGTGAAGATGTCTAGGTGACACCTCCTTTTGTTTGGTTTAATACACTTACTAACTCACACCAAGATGGTCACAGTAAGCAAATTTTTTGAAGTATTCCTAGTACTGGGAGAGTTATTTGAACATAAGGTTAGTGACTCTGGGTTCAGAAGGATGCTGGCACCGTGCCCTCCTAGGGGAAATGTGAATGAAATCAGGCCATAACAGAGTCAGCATGCATTGTTTTCTTTTGTTTGGTTTAGTTCTTCTACAAGCCAGGGCAGAAACCTTCCACACACATCTTCAGCCAATATAACAAAAGAAAGAAATTACTGATAAATAGCTACTTAAGTTTTTCACTTCCCTCTTAACTTGGTTTGCTTACCTTGAAGCTGGTCAGTTTCATATAAATTAAACTGATTCTGTTCTGATCAATGACCAAAATGTATTACTTAGAAATTAAATATTTTGTATAAATATTATCGCTGTTATTTTAGGGAAGAAAGAAAATATTTTTAAGCAGTAAAGTTTATTATTTGAAGAGGAGAGGGGAGCAAACAAAAATCTGAACTTTTTAATCCAAAACTGTTACAGTTTTGTGTGGGTTTTTTCATAATCTTTTCATTAGCATTTCTCTCAGGTTCTAAGCAATCAAGAAGGATTAGAATTTTTTTAAATTAATTCCTTTTTCTGTTGAACTAGTGGTTGAGTATGTAGCAATACTTAACACTGTATTCCTAGTCCAATTTTTCAACAAACATATTATCTGTGGAACGAAAGCTGTATATGGATTGAACAAAAATGCTTTTTAAAAGCAAAGCAGTATGCAGTCAGACACTTTCATAACTCCAGGAGAAATCTTTAGTTTTAGTTTGTACCTGCCATTTTTTTCGTTGTAAAGTTTGTCACCCCACTGCAGTATCTCCAGTGCTTAACTTGTCTCCAAACACATTAATATCTTTTTGTGTTGTGGCTTTCCTTCAGTCATTCGTACCCTCCAGCTACAGCGTATGTGTTATCAAAAATCCTAAGGCTTGGAGTTACGCTGTGCCTTAGATGTGGAAAATAATCAAATATTAACCTGTTAGTTTCATGAGGAACAGCTTTCAATTTCAAAACTGTATCTATCTATATCTGAATCACTATGATTAAAAAAATAAACAGAGAAAAACTCCGTTGCTAACATCATTCCTGTGATCAATGTGCAATCTCCTAGAAAGTGCTATAAACTTGTATTTTTGCAGGGTATCTCATCTCAGCTTTATTGAAATATAATTACTAATTTCATATTTTTACTGTTTCTCTTGCAGTTTACAGGTGCATACTTTTATCTTTTTCATCCCTGACTAGCTTCCAGAGGCCAATCTGCAGCACCAAATTTTGTTTGGAAAATGTTTATGCAGAGTGATTTATTTCTGAAATATTGCTGAAGTTCACTTTATAATATGCTTTAGAGAAACAGATTATGGGCTAAGGATTAATTACTCTTAGAAATGAAACAAAAGCTTGGTCATAAGTAGCTATTCTGAGACAAGAGAGAGAGCTCTTTAAAAAAAATCATGCAGAATGTCTGAACAAAAATTATTAAAAACAAAACCCAAACAAAACAAAACATACAAAAAAAGCCCAGCGCTCACCTAGAGTTAGCAAGTAGAATCACTTTCCAGAAATCGTTCGCTATTTGAAGTACCTTTTTAAAGTATTGATCCACAGCACTAGATGACTGGTTAGAACTGAGGACTTCTACCACCAAACAACTGTAACTCTCTGCATTCCCAAAATCTACTACAGTAGTGGAATATAACAGTTATTTCCCTTTTGAAATTTTGTACTCATTTTAGAATTATATTCCATTTTATGTAAATATAAAATGGCGAATGAAGTTGCTAAGCCACTGCCAATCATATTTGAAAAATCATGGCAGTCAGGTGAAGTTCCTTTTGTTGATGTCATCTACCTGGACTTGTGCAAAGCATTCGACACTGTCCAACACAGCATCCTTGTCTCTAAATTGGAGAGACATAAATTTGATGGATGGACCACTCAGTGGATAAAGAACTGGCTGGATGGCTGCATGCAAAGAGGTGTGGTAAATGGCTCAATGTCCAGCTGGAGACCAGTAACGAGTGGTGTCCCTCAGGGATCAGTGTTGGGACCTGTCTTGTTCAACATCTTTGTTGGTGACATGGATAGTGGGATTGATGCAACCTCAGCAAGTTTGCCAAAGACACCAAGCTGTGTGGCTCAGTTGATACGCTGGAGGGAAGGGATGCCATCCAGAGGGACCTGGACACACTTGTGAGGTGGGCCAGTGCCAACCTTATGAAGTTTAACCAAGGCAAGTCCAGGTCCTACACCTGGGTTGGTGCAACCCCAGGCACAGCTACAGGCTGGGTGGAGAAGAGATTCAAAGCAGCCCTGTGGAGAAGGACTTGGGGGTGGTGGTTGACGAGAAACTCAACGTGAGCAGGCAGTGTGCGCTTGCAGCCCAGAAAGCCAACCGTATCCTGGGCTGTATCAAAAGGAGAGTGACCAGTAGATTGAAGGAGGTGGTCCTGCCCCTCTAATCTGCTCTCGTGAGACCTCACTTGGGGTCTTGTGTCCAGTTCTGGTGTCCTCAACATAAAAAGGACATGGAGCTGTTGGAGCAAGTCCAGAGGAGGGCCACGAGGATGATAAGAGGACTGGAGCACCTCCCATATGAAGACAGGCTGAGGAAGTTGGAGCTGTTCAGCCTGGAGAAGAGAAGGCTGCGTGGAGACCTCAGAGCAGCCTTCCAGTATCTGAAGGGGGCCTATAAGGATGTTGGGGAGGGACTCTTCATCAGGGACTGTAGTGGTAGGACAAGGGGCAACGGCTTCAAAATTAAACCGGGGAAGTTTAGATTAGCTATAAGGAAGAAGTTCTTTACAGTGAGGGTGGTGAGGCACTGGAATGGGTTGCCCAAGGAAGTTGTGAATGCTCCAACCCTGGCGGTGTTCAAGGCCAGGTTGGACAGAGCCTGGGGTGACATAGTTTAGTCCAAGGTGTCCCTGTTCATGGCAGGGTGATTGGAACTAGATGATCTTAAGGTCATTTCCAACTCAAACCATTCTATGATTCTATGTATGGAATTTCTCCCAAAGCAGTAGCATCTCTGCACAAAATGAAACAAAAAAAAAAATCCCAGAAGATTCAGCTTTGTCTACTGGAGGGTCATACTAATTTTTTTCCTTTGTACCAAAAAGAAAATGGAATCAATCTGGTAAATATCTATAGGAAGTCATCAAAAAGAAAAGTGGCTCCTCTGCTTTAAGAAAAAAGGGAAGTAAATTCAGATCTGACAAAATTTCCACTAGCGAGAACCTGCCGGTCCTGCTTATCTTTAAATAAAAGAGCCAGTTGTAATGAGCTGATGAGAGTCTCAGGAAGCAAAATCAAACAGCAAAAGCTACATCTTTGGCAACATTCTCAGTTAGACTGGTGGTCTATAAGGGTGCAGAAAAGCAAACCTTTCTGCTTCCAAGACCTTGAAAAGTTTATCCCTTACCATGAGTAAAAATCTTTGTCAGTTCCCACTGAAATAGGTGGAAGGATTCATGCTGTTTACAGTGGGAAATCGCCTGCTCAGGCAAAGAGTAAATATCGGGGATGGGTCTTTCAGAAATGCTAACTAGGAGCATACCTGCTATCACATTCAAATTGATGAATTCATCCTAAAATTCCTTTTTTTTTTTTTTCTCCATTAATAGTTATCACTTATATTAAATCAGTGTTAAAAAGAGGTTTTCAGTAAGTATGTGGATAAGCATTATGGTAGTATATTCATTAGATTTTTTTGAAAGAAGCCACAAAACTAATAATAACTTTAAAAAATAACTTGAAAGAGTAAGTCCAAGGTTTGTTTCATTTCTGTAAATGAAAATAACTTAGCATCAGATCAGTATCTGCCCAAGCCTACTCCACACAAATACTTCACAAATATTGCACACATTTACTAATCAATGGATATTTACTACACCGTGCTCACCTCAGGTGACCTTCATTCACACTGAAGTGATATTCCTCATGGGACTAGTCCCACTGAGCAAGGGCACACTCAGATGTACATTAAGCTCATCTTTCCACAGTTATGTGATCTATTTTCATAGTATGTTTGCTGTGATTACTCTCCTGATTTGAACTGAGTTGTACTAGACAGAGCAGCACAAGCCTCCAAGGAGTTGTCTAGACACCTGAAGCAATAACTGGAAGGCAAGGGCACATGAGCTTTTATTTACTGAAAGATACTGTTTATAGATTTTTGAGAAAAGTAGTTTTAAAAACCCTGAGAGGTAATATTCCAGAAAGCGAGAGAGCTTGGAGACTTTATTCTGCACCCACTTCCACACAGTGTAACTCTGAATTAAATGGTATTATGACAGTGAAAAAGATAGATTTAAGATCAAAATCAGGAAAAAGTCATATGAGAACAAATGGAGCATTTTTTTCTTAAATTTTTAGATTTCTAAACACATGAATAATCTGAGAACTTCTTTCAAGCTTTGAGATTTAATCTTTTGTTTATATAATTCTTGTACAGTTAATTAGTTTGCAGTTAAATAAAATGTTATCTCAAAAGCATTGAAATGTAGCCTATCTTTTCCTGAAGCACAATCATTTGATATAAAAGAGAAAAGAGCTTGAAAAACTGCAATAAAATCAGAGGAATAGCTTCTTGTTCAGGACTTCTACTCTTGGTGATAGGTTCTCTTTGAAGTGATATTTCTTTGGTATTTGCACCCAAGCATAAAAATAGCTTCTCATCAGAAAGGGTTAAAATTTCTGTGTTAAAATATCTGTATTGAAATCACAGACTAATCATAACCACAAAATTAATTACAAAGGGGAGCTGAGCATTGTCTTTATTCTAAGGGGTGAGTAAAGCCAAACAATAACTTCTCCCTTTTTTACTTAATCAAAATCTCATTGAAAGACTACAGTGTTTAAATACATCCAAAAGAAATCAGCAACACAGAGGCAGACCAGGCTGCACTTCTAGCCTTCCACGGGATTTCTTTTCCTTGACAGCAACTTAAGATATACCATACCAACCTTCAACCACACATGTTGCCTGTAAAGTGTGGCTTGGAAGTGGTCATATAATTGAATACAGCATGAATGTCACTCCAAGTAAGAATTGTTGCTTACCCTGGAAGCTTTCATGCTGGTCTTACACAAGTCAAAAATGCTTCAAAATGAACAATCGATTAGCCATTTCATTATTTCCCCTTTCCTCACTGAAAGCTGGTGGGTAGATATGACTATGTTAAGTAACATTTTAGACTTAAACCTACTTGCTGAAGTGTAATAGAATACTCAATCATGATTAGTAAATAATGAAAAAGCTATTTTTCAGTGAGTCCAAAAAAAAAAAAAAGGAACATGTTAAAGAATATATCAAACAGGAGAATGTTAAAAGAATAAATACATCAGATGAAATGTACCCTCTGTCAATGTAGTTTAGTATTCATACCCTGCCAAGATGTCAGGACTTGGAAGGAGAAAGACTCATCTGCTTTCAGAACGTGTGTGAGTAGGGTTGCTCAGGTGAATAAGGTTTGATTCAAAATCTTCCAGGTGACAAAGATGACCTTTGCACCCCCTGGAAATCACAACGGTTTTGTGGGACATAATAAGCCTTTCAAGAAATTGTGAGCTTGAGGAACTGATCCCAGTTTTATTTATACCAGTAATATAATGCCCAACTTTTTTCACTCGGTGAAATTAGTCCTGCATGACATAAATGGGAGACAGCCCAAGATTGTCTATTACCTACAAGATGAGGATAAATAAGCCAGACTGTGAACAGAGTACCCCAACACAGTAGAGGATTTCAGTACATCTCAAACAATAAAACCATAATCAATGTGTGCAACAAAGGAAGTTTCCTCTAGCTGTGCAGCCTGAAAAATTTTTTGAGGATCTTAGCCCACATCCTTGCTCAGACAATCTTAAAGATGAATGAAAAGTTTTACTTTTATGCAGAAGAACAGAAAAAAATAAACAGAATGAACACACACTAAGTAATGCACATTAGAAATAAATCCCTGTGTAACCCATCAGACTTCATGAGGCTAGGAAGAACAGATTCAAAGGACAAATCCTATGTTTTTTTCTAACTGATGGTGGGAACTCATGAGTCCCATTACCTTGTGTTGATTCTATTTACTGGAGTAATAATTGAACTGTTCATACTTGCATACATATCCAGACCAAAATTTGCATGGAGAGTGCTCTCTAGTCAGATTTTCACCCAAGTTAGGTGTCAAACCTCAATTATAACATGCCTGGTGTGAACTGAGCCCTTAAAGAGCCAATTGAAAGGAGTAGCTAAATGAGGTGTCTAAGCCACTCAGAGAAGAGTAAAGGAAAATCAGTTAAAGCAAAAGTTGGGGTAATAGAGGAAGAGGTTTAGATGTACAAGTAGCTGGTATTATTGCTTCTGAATGAACCAGAGCAAGGTACCTCCCTTTCTTTGGGATGTATGTTTGTAAACAGGCTTTCAGAGCTCGATATTCAAGCCACATTGACTATCTAAGTAAGACATCAAAGCTAAACCCTTCCCTCCCTCCCAATATGCATGATTCTCCAGCATTTACCCCTATGTTTTCCCACTTGCTGTTACCTATTGCTGCTGTGCCACCATATCCTTGTTCTAAGTTTGGGAATATATAATACATGTAGGGTGTGCTTTGAATATACTTTCAGGGCCCTGGTTTGGAGGGGTGTATTCCTAAATTTAACCTAACCATCTCACCTCACAAGGTTTAAATGGATTTTCACTTGAACTAGGGGCCTAAGCAGCTTGCTAGTGGGGGACAACATCATTTCTTTTAAAATATTGGTCTAAATCTTAATCAGATTTTCCAATTGCAATAATCCAAAATTTGCTTTGAATTTTCATTTTACAGCACTGTTCAGAACTCAGTGGATTTTCTTGGCATAATGGTATGAGGAGAGGTCAAGATCCAATAGTTTCTCATCAGTCCTACTGAAGAATTTATCTCGTGTTCATATAGATCTTTATGGCCTTGAACCAGGGAATATTTATGCATAAAGAAGCATCCCATGTTTAACCCACAAATATCTCATACAGAATCAATTTACTTAAATCAGATTATTTCACCTCTCTGCTTTAAAAATACATTTTATACACTTTTGCCAATTGCACCTTAAAATTACTTAAACATTATCATTTTGATGATTTTTCTTATCTATGGACTTTTCTGCAGCATTCTTCAACCAGTTGGAGTCTCACTTTTCCCCATGGCAAACTGTAAATTTGGGTAGAGTACTTGTTATCCTGATTTTTTTGTTATGAACGCAGTCTTAAATGAGGGCAAGCAGGGAGCAGGTGACCTTCCCAAGGTCATACAGAGATATTTATATCCACCAGCTAGTAAAGCATCTAAAATTCCCACTTCGCTGCTTTATCAGAACGCTACCCTTTTATTCCTCAGAAAGTTATTCAACAGTGTATTAAAACTGCTATCTTGGAGGACACGATTTGTTTAAGTTATAGCTCACCTTTTCACTCAAGGCTTTGCTTATGTATATTATATATTAATGATAACGATAACAATAATGTAAATCATGTAATGAGCAAGCAGATTAAGAAATCCGATGCCAAAAAGTGCAATGAAAGAGTTAAGATAGATAGTTCTTCAACTACTCCACTTAAGGAAGCTGGTATTTTAATGGTCCCAACTAGGATTAGAAGTTAACACCTCATTAAGATGAATGGGGGATATAGTTTGCACCTTTACTGTTGCTTCTGTGCTGTGTGGCTTGCAGGCTCCTTCCACTGCTTCTGGAGGGCAGGCTTAAGGAATACAAGAGTGCATTTATATAGGGAAGTCTCTTTGTCAAAGAAATGACTAGTGACAGTATTTTTAATGAAACTCTCTTTCAGCAGAAAACCTTTTGCCAGTGTGAAGACCAAAACATCAAGGGATTCACAATCTTTCCGTACCCACTCCTTTCCACTGTTAGGTTTCATAGCATAAGAGAAATATTATCACTCACAATACCTATTTTATACAGGTGCAGTCCTACAAAAGTGCATTCAGTGAGACCTAAGCCCTTCCTACACAGGGAAGGAAACCAGATGTTTCCCTCATGGCCATATTTGCATTCAGTATTAAAATGAGTAAAGATCTAAAGCCCACGTAGAGGCAGAATCACAGCTACGCTTTTAATAATAAAATCTAGTGCAAGTGAGCTTGATTCCTTTTCCTCGATCTCCTGCATTAAAATACACATACTGTGTACAGATAAATAATTTCCCTTAGTGGATCTTACATGCGTTTTTCCAAGGAGGTTGGTACCATACTCCAAATTAAGGTGATGAAGGAAGGCAGAGAATGGTCTAATAATTTACCAGTATTTATCAAATGATATAGTTGCAGGTACTCCTGGGTGTCAACATAATGTGTTTGCATGACACCTCACTGCCTCTGTTTATGTTTGCTTGAAGCCATATAGCTTTGAGATAAAATAGGTACAGAGAATTCCAGGTGGGTCATGATTGCTCTAAGATAAGGGCATAAAAGGATAAAAATAACCTTTAACTGTCTCAGTACACATATATACAAATGTGTGTACATGCATATCGGCATATTCTGGACTATTAAATTATAGTAAGGATGGTTTTATGTATTAATATTATTTAATTAAAATAACTTGCAGAAATAGTGGAAACTTTTTCTATATAAATATTCATACATTCCCTGTTTTGACATATTTCTATAATTTTAATTAACTTTTCAGTGAAATTACAGATGTTCACTTTAAATGGAGAAGACTTTTAAATATAAATGCCCTCATACTTACAGAAACAGAACTGGATCTGAAGTAATAGAGTATGCCACAAATCCAACATTTAAGAGCCCACAGCATCCTTTTTCATTCAAAAGACAAAATTCCCAGAGATGCAGTAAATTCTACAACAGACTCAGAGACCAGTCAGATATAGCTTGCAGTGATTAATGCTAATTGCTAGCCAAGGATTTGGAAGGGATTAGTGATTTTAGGGATCCAACTTTGAAAAAAATGTCTGATAAGAGATTGATTTTCAGAAAAGGAACAGTATTTTCTTTCTGCAAATTGAACCCCTTTAAATTATCTGTGCTCTGGTATTCCACAATGAACACACTTAAAATTACCAGGGACTTCTGGAAATCTTGTCCAGAATTTAGCAATGCTATTACTAATACAGTATGTATTTTATTTTCTGATTTCCTAATAATCCATTTTGCTTGCTCCCTTTCTGAATCTATTATACTTTGAATCACAGACTTCTCCATGCTGCTGAACAGATAAAATCAACAGGCAATATATTAATCCAGGTATAATTCCTAAACATCTATGAAGACATTTTCAACATAAAGGGCTTGAAGCCTTCATTACATACACATGAAAGTTCAGTAAGCACTGTATCAGACTACTCATTTTCCAAACCACCTGCAGGATTGATTTGTTTCTAAGTAATCTAATTGTATATTTATTTAAGTAATACAGCTGAAATACTTTGTTGCTTTCTTGCAACCAGGAATGAGTTAAGAGCATACATGAAGGTGGTTAGGTTGTTTCCAAATAACCCTAAATGTGTATTTAAGCAAAAAAGTTGCATAATATTTTCACTCTATGCTCTTAGGAATTTTGAAACAACTAATTACTAGTGATATGCAAATTTAGTGAAACCCAATTAATATCAGATATATGGATAAATCTGCCGGCGAAGACATGTGCTTTATATCAGTTTGTACACATCCTATGTTTGCCATGTAACCTGTTTGAACAATAAGTGATAAAAGACTAAATGAGTCAATGATAAAAGACTAAATGAGTCAATGAAAAAAATCCCCTAAGTCCCAAGCTGTGAATTGTATGCTATTAGATCTCTCCATGGGTAAATGCATTGCCTGCTCTACTGTAATGGACAAGCTCCCTCTTAAGTAAATACTGTCTCTTTTAAAAGAACAGATCTAATAAAGGCCTAGATTTTCTGTATATCAAGGAAATATATTTTAAAGCTGCTTTTATTGTTTCACAACAAAGCCAAAAGACATTCAGCTGTCAAAACAATAATGGTATTTGCATACAATTTTTTTTTTCATCTGGCAAAATAATGTATGAATGGAATAGGGAAACTAAACTGATTATGTCCAAGCTCGTGATTGTAAAATCTCTGCTACCAGAGATATTTTAACTAGCTATACTCCATTGATCTACAGCAAAGCTTTGTCAACTAAAGCTTTTTTCTTAAATTGATTCTCCATCTTGTCTTCTCATTCTTTCGACAGCACACAGCAGGAAGCTCTGTCTACATACAGAAAACAGGATCTTGCTGTAGGCATGGGTATAAAACAAAAAGACAGTGATTAAAGAAAAAAAACAGACTGCTGTTAGTATTTGATCTTAAAATTATTGATCTTGTCGATCAGTTACAAGCAGAGAGTGCCCATTTAAATCTGTAATACCTATTAATGTTACCACAAAAATGCTGACCACTTAAAAACCAAATAAATCTATATGATAATGCAATGCAGTGTCTATTCGGCTGTATAGCTATTTGTAGTATGTGAAAGTAAGTGCAACATTCCACTTGACAAAACATCCCACTTGACAAAGATCGTATCTTTAAAATTTCTTTTTAAATTGATATAAGAATATGAGGTTCACGTGACAGACTTACATTTTGAACACTTTGTTAACAAAGGACTTCTGATTCTGATCAAACTGTTCTGATTAACAGCATAACATGTTTTCTTACAAGTGACCCAAACTCAAATATTACATTAGGATACTGTTAAAAATCCAATGAGCTAAGCCAGCATCAGGCTATATTTGTCCTTTATGCAAAATTGCATGTTTATTCTGCCTCATGAGTTTACATTCCTACTATGGTTGTACCAATAGTGCCTCTAAACATACTTATGTGTAAATATAATTCAAAAATAGTAAAAAAAAATTAAAAATCTTTTTTCAACTTCAGTTGCTGGTTATATTAAAAGCTAAAAATATTTGACCATTTGGAACAAAACAAAACCCCAAAGATCTTGAACCAATCTCCATACATGCTTTAACTTACAGTCAAATGTAAATCACTAAAGCTTGTCACCTTAAGATAAGGTGGATATTTTCAAAGGCAGCAGTTGTTGTACACAAAGTCCCACAAGGAACAGAAATGTTCATGAAACTTACAGTATTGTCCTTCTCTCTAGGAAGAGTGGAAGGCATTTACTAACAATTTGATGATGTCTCTGGGACTGGAAAAACACACAGATAACACAGGCAGCTGCATCTAATCTGTAACTAGTAAAAATATGTAGGAAGGTTCATTTAAATAACAGACAAGTAGGAATGTATTGTAATTTTGTGCCAGCCAAAGGATTTATAGGAAGCCTTCGCCCATCTTTAATGTATGTGTAAATTAAATTTTATGAAATGCATTTTAAATGGACTTCATTGATCTTCTGAATTTATCATAAGCCTTTAGTTCATATTTTGGTGCCAGTCTAGTGTGTCACGTGGTTTTCAAACCAATAGAGGCTCATATTGAAGGTTTTTTCTTTGTTTGAACTACTTTATTCATTGAGTGGAAGGATTAAAGACAGACAAAAAAGTCATTATGGTGATGTACTAAAGCACACATTGGTTGCTCCTTCACTATAAAATCTGCTTTTTAAGCACATTCTTCTGTTAGAAGGCAGAATGAAACATCATTAAGCAACTGGACATAACAGTAACTATTTAATTTTTTGTTTGCTTGTTTTTCTTTCAATCTGGGCAACACTGAAGTAAAAAAAATAATGAAAGATTTCATATAGAAATTGTTATGAATTGCTCACCTTTCCGTATTACAGATTAAATATAGCTCAATTGTTTTTAAAGTGACAGTTGGATAGAAAATGCAGTAACTTCTTAACCCTACCTTTTGCCGTTGCGTGTGACACTTGATTCACATTAAAAAATAAAATCCTCAAGCATGCTTTTTTGTGCTTTTATATTATGTATTAAGTGCTGAGCTTTCTGTGTAAGAGAAGATACATGTGGAATAATAAAAAAAAGAAGCTTAAATAATATATCAGTGGAAAAAAAGAATAAAAGAATGCACATCATATTATGCCATGGAACCTAAAAATGCTTGTTTTCCTGCAATGGGGAAAAATAATGTGAAACCTTTTCCCCTTGCTCCTAAAGAAAGACATTTTTGTTTCTTTATATTTTTGACTAAGTATTTTTTTCTAATCAGGAAGGAACCTTTCAATGCTGGAACCCACTTCGTAACACTAGAGACAAATACACAAAAATCTCTTTCACATTCTTGCCAGTTAAATTATTTATCTAGTGATGATGCTTTCTTTGTGCTTTTCTTTTTTGACAGTAGGCCTTCACCCTTCACTCTTGCAGTATTTTCAAGCCCTTGAAATTACTCTTCCTTTGAATTGTTGGTTATTGGCATTGAGGTATTTCTCTGCTCTTCTCCAGGACTTTGAAGTGTGTCAGGAATTAATGTCAGGGTTTGGCATAGAGGAACTCTGCCTGGGTGGGAGGGAAGGGCTCTGTCCCTCCCAGAAGAAGAAGTTGAGTATGCGTGGCTGTGTGCTGGGACTTGTTCCCAATCACTCTACTCCCAGGAGAAAGCTGCTTGTGCTGATATGGGGAGATAGAAGGTGTTCACAGAAATGCCCCAAGGAAACACATACCTGTCCTCCCTGACTGCTCTAGAAAATACATGCTGCTATAGCTGAGCAGCAAAGGCTTTCCTTTGGAGCCTCCTTTGAGGGGAGGCTGGAAACTCAGACTGGGGAGTCAAGGCCCTGATGAAGTTTGTATTTTCCTACACAGGGAAAATTGTTATTATTTCTGGTGTGGAGACCTTTATGCTTCTACTACCCTATAGAATTGCAGAAGTGTCTGAGTACTGTTTATTGCTATGTCTTGGGACAGATTGTATATCAAGGACAGGAAATGCAGAATGTGAGCAGGGTGCAAAATCACCTCTCCCTCCCATTTACACCCAGATGAAATGCTGATTGCTTGCTGATTAATATCACTGGTAAGATTGCAAAAACAAATACTATGTCTTCCTTTGCAACTGTTACCTTCATCCTTTCCTAGTCCAACAATTTTAGCATTTGTTTTCAGCATGATGTACTCCATTGGGTTTTTGTCTGAATGAAAAAAGGAAACCAAAACATGGGATCCTGCTGCTTGCAAGGATTTTTCTCTTACATATATGTGTATATATATATGCTATCACATATATAATATTCTAATTTTCTCCTTTCACTTGAGCCTGTTTTATTGATTTTAAATAGGTTTTGTCCTTATTTCACAAGATCTGAAAATTTCAAGCATTGTTTATTACTGGGTATAAAAAATATTAGATTTTCAGAAGTTCATCTTAATGAGAGTTTAAAGCAGATTTTCAGATAAGCCACATTCCATTTTGATCTGACACAGACTTAATTTTGGTCTCTGATGTGCAGGCGTGTATCAGTATTTATCTTGTCACGCCCTCTGTTGTTCATGCACATACTTGTGCATATGGGACGGAGTGTGAGCAGCCTGGAACAGCAGGTAGCAGTAAAAGTATTTAATACCTTGCAAAATGATTGTAACCTAAAAAATTATCAGTAGTGCAAAGCAAGGGAGCTATAAGTATAGGTTTCCAACAAACCAACTTTTTTTAGACTTATTTACATATTCATGTCAGGCACACGAAAACCTGAGGATTGTTTTATCACAGATAGATACATTGAAGAAAATGTACAGTTTGAAATGGATTAAAGCGGCCATGAAGGCCCTCTGCTAGTTATGCAGGATTTTTGTATCAGTCAGTCTGGGTGCTTGCTTGGTTACAAAGCTTTGTTCACCTTGTTATCAATTCTTCAGTGAGGGACACAACAAACCTCCCTCTGCCCTGATGCCAGATACCACAGAGGGTGTAAGTGTTTCAGAGCTAAACTTCATCACTTGTCAGCCTCACCCACCAACTTATACCTACTCATGCTAAGTACAAGGCACTTAGCAGCAGAGCAAACACTCATACACCCTGTTCTCCTTTTGCACATCCTGCAGGAGATGTTAAGACAGGATTGGGCTTCCAGTAGCATTGTAGACACATTTAGTGCTCCCGCTTCATCAGCCTGCTCTGAAATTTCATTCACTGGAAAATGTAGGAGGTTTTTTGGCTCTATAGCACCAGTAACCTCCAAATTTTGGTTCTTAAAGTCATTGGTCAGTCCACACTGCCAAGTCTTCATATTCTGCCACTGAAACAGCCAGCCTTTATTTGATCCCTAGATAAAAAGCTGGAATGCTGCTAATTACTTCTGCTGAAAATTAGTACAGCTGAGACACAGCCCACTGATCCAGAATCACGTCCTCTGCGACTACAGTCAGAACTTGAATTCCACGACTAGCTCTCTTGGCTCTCTAGAAGATAATGGCTGCCCTCTAGTGACAAAGATATTTCTGCTGACACATTGCAGTAGATGCAAACATGTTAATAAATACTGTCTTGTAGATCAATATATAAGAAGACGTTTGGGTATGCTAAAGACTCTTAAGATCATGAGCGAAAGCACTGGGCTTGGAGGCATTAGAAAAAGAAGCATTCCAGATTGAACAAACAAGCCATACTCAGTCACAGCAATTTTTTAAGGTAAATTTTTGTTTGATCAGAAGTTCATGGATTTTTTAAATTTATATTTAGCAGCTGAAAAACCTATGATTATTATAACAAGACCAGAATAAGAGCTCTGCGTTGCAGAGAGGTTCAATTCCTGCTAAAAGCACCTATCTGACTCTTATGCAGTCACTGACACAATATATATTCTTTACTCCTATGTGTATGTGTGCATGTGTGTGTGTGTATCTGCAAGTGGTAACAGAATCATGTTTTCATATTTTCCTAGATGAAACCACAAACTGAATTGAAGAACTAGTTATGGAGTTCACTTTTTAAATAGTGCAAGCAGTATCAAATGCTAGAAACATTACCAGAAATCATGAAGGACTATACTAAGAATGAATAAAGAACTATATTGAATGTTTACAACACTGTGTTATTTCATTAACTATGAGATAGCCCATAGAATATAATGTTGTGATTCAGAACAAATATTATTAAAGGATATTCTGTATAAACTCTTTGATTCTAATTGCTCTGGGAGAAGCTAAAATTTCATCTACAGGAAAACCATGGGGAAAAAAATATCACATTTCTAGAAGATGATGCATCTCAGAATAAAAGAGTAGGGGATAAAAGTTTTCTTCTCCATTCTCCTATCAGTGAGAATCTTAGTTCATACTTCTGAAGTTCTATGCTTCTCATTTCTTTCAGTGGTAACTTCATTTCTAGAAATTCCCCCGCCCCCTGATATGGTGGTCTTAGGACTGAAAACTTGCCTTCCTTAACTAATGCTCTACACTCTCTGGTACTGAGAGAATATAGTCACGTCATCTACCATACACTCGCTGATCTGTGATAAATATTTACCTGTTCAGTAAGCTTGTTCTTCTGTGTCATCATTCTTGTTGCCACTCTACCAATAAGGAGTGACATCATGGACTTTTAAAAACTGTAAAACTTTCCATCCTGAATTTGCTCAAATCCTGATACCAATCCTGAATCCCAAATCTGCAAATCAAGTTGGCATCTCATACTTCAAAAGTAGTGAAGTGTTAGTCATGGACTGGGCAAACACAAAATGGATTCTCACATAGGAATAACTGTTGTTTAGGAAAATCATTAAGCACATGCTTAATTCACACTGTAATGTCATATTGCCAAAGAATCTAGCTTTTTGTAACAAAGATAGCAATCTTTCTATCCAAATTAAATAATATGACATAGTGACTATCAGATTTATTGTCCTTGCTTAGGAAAATGCATAAGGAAAACATTTCCTTGTTGCCAAAAGTACTTACTATATGCTGAAGAATTCCATTGACTTCAGTGGGATTTGAACAAATTAGAAATGTCTTCCAAAATTTCACATTTCCAGAAGTAGAGCTTGAGGAAGGATAAGCATAAACTCCTTCACTATATCCCAGTGTATGTATTTATTCTCCATACTTAACATGGCAGATAAAGTTTAGCCGCAGATGCTCTACTACCAAAAAAATTTCATTTCAGCATGGCAAAAGATTTCTGAAAGGTCAATTTCTACATTTGGCAAAGTTATAATACTGAATTATTTAATTTTGTAGATAGGAAGAATGTAGCAACTTTTTATTGCAAGAAATCGTATGAACTGCCTGGAATGTAACATTTTAACATAGATAAAATTCATGGACTAGTCTGGCATTGCACCTGAACAAATAGGAAGTTGATTATTTCACACATCTTTGTATAATAATGAACCCTTCACATGAAGAAAGCTGTGGTCTTGAGAGACTTCTCCAGCTATTGTCTTCTACCTATGGGAGATGCTGAAAACTGTAACAGTTCTGTCACTGTTCCCCTGCAGCTGGCTAACAAGAAATACTGGAAGATCTATAAAGGTGAAAATTTCTCTAGCCTTGAATAAAACACCTCATTTCTTGATACTCACTCTCAACAGATCTCACTGCTTCACTCCAAGCTTATTATAACCTGTAGTTTTATACTAAGGAAGGGAGTTATTTTTCCTTGTTATCCAGAAGTTTTGATAAGACTTTTACAGAACACACTTGCTATATTGTTGTCATCCCCTTTAACATTAAACCATAAAAAAAAGTACATTCATGAAGTGGCTGCAATATCCATTTCAGCATTTCATGCCAAAAGAAACAGGTGCTTCCAATTTTTATACACTGTGATCACTTGTCATGGCCTCTTCAACATTTTTTAGGCAATGGGTGTCTGAACTATCCCCCAATTTACTTTATAAAATGTAATTATATATATTCATAACATTTTTAATATATTATTTGCAGTGGTGAAAGTGATGGGTTTTCCTACACAGAGCCTGACTCTTCCTCTACATGTAACTTCTCCTGTTGTCGTTAAGATTGCCCAAGGAATCCAGGTAGCCTCAGTGTAAAAAGGCACTGTCATTGTTGTAGATCTGATCTACTTTAGACAGATATTGATGATTCTACTTCTGCTGACAATGTTGTGTTTCGGTTCTGTGCAGTGCTCATCTGGAGAAAGCTGAACATCTCCTTTCATGTGTAACAGAAAATCCTAGTTTATTGGACTGCTGGCTAACATTCAATGCCAATCAAACTGTATCTTATGTCCTTGCCTTCCTAGTCTTCTCTAAACCTCTTCCCCTCTTGCCATGCCTTTGCTGAAATCATGCAAGAGACCTTTATAAAAGGAAACCAAATCCAATCCACCCGTTATGTGCTTTATGTGCTCATAGAATACATCCTTTGTAAACATACACAACGATTGCTTAAAATCATTCCAAAGGATAGCGGGGAATACATTCATCTGACTTTCATTCCCTTCCAGAAGTTAATGGCCCTGTAGATTAGTTTCTCATGAAAATACTTCCATGAAAACATTTTGAGACCCAAGCATCTTAATTCTTTTCATTTTGCTGAACTTCTGTATCTTATTTTGCTTTAGTTTGTATGCTCTGGGTCAGGAAGCAATACTGCATTGAGTTACACCAGCTGAGTCTCTGGCCTTAGATTTGTCTTACAGTTTTCCCTGATAATGTTTCCAAATAATAAAATCTGGATCCAGATGCTGAGTTCTTTAAATAAGTGCATTTTATTTTCCTAAGTCTTATCAAATCAAGGAAAGCATACTCACAGTTAATATAATAGTTGATTTCAAAACTATGTAAGAATGCCTTGTATAGGAGATCAGTGTATTTCACTTACAGCTGCATCAGCACCTGCCCGTGGAAACTATAGTCACCTCAGATATGGGTCAAGCTGTGCAAGATATCCCTAATAACTTTCTGCAACTGAAGCAGGTTCGGATTCTTCTTCCACACTCCTCAGTGGCATTCATTTGACCCTCTGAGAAGTGACTCCGTTCTACTACTTGACACTCCAGTAAAAACCAAACAAGTAGGTTTCCACTGAGTTAGTGATCTCCATTGCATTGAGCTGAATAGTGAGCTCATTCTGATGGGTCTGACAAGCACCAGAACCACCATAAAGCAGGGCAGCTCAAAGTGCAAGGGCAGTGAGAGCCAGGGAGGGAAAAAGAACAAAGCTTTTCCTTTTCAGGGGCTGTAAGGTGTTTTCCACCTCATGTAACGTAACTCTAAAGGTTCTTTATGTTAATACATTTTTATATGCCAGATTATTTTGTTGTTGTAGTCTAGTTGCTTTGTGTTGAAGGTTTTTTTGGCTTTTTAGGGTTTTCTGGTTGGTTTTCTTTTTTCATCCACCTCTGATAAATTGGGCTGCTGTGTTTAAACTTTAGAAAAGTATGCTATTTTATCAATGTCAAAATATATCCTTTAGTCAAGACTTTTTTGTTGAAAATCTATAGAAAGTGGAGAGGGGTGGATGGAATATCACTCTGGCATATCCAAACCAAGACAAAAGCAAGAATAGGGTGAGAGGATTACCATACTGGTGGGAAGTATGGCAATAACAGCATCACATCTAGGATCCCCATATCCCCTGCTATAACTCCACACACATTCATCAGATGTTTTGATGCAGTGCCACTCTCTTGATCTCACTTCGTTCCCATGCACAGTGAAAGCAAATTATGAAATCTCACAAACCACTATGAACAGCTCTTAAGTTAGGTCTTTTTCAAGGGACTGTCACTGAATTTGTGCCACATTTAGAACTGTAACCCAGCTGATCTCTAGGTGCTACACAGATATTAATGTTTAATCATGATGATCAGCATTGAAAACATAATATTTTGAAATATTAGGTGGTTTGTATATAGATTGTCTTTCTAATGGAGTGTCTAAATTTCATTCTTTGTCTTGGATCTTGATTTTACAGGACTGTGTGGGGTTTTTATAATAAAGTAAATTTCCAGTAATTTATTCTGATGTTGTCATCATCATCAGTTAGTAATACCTGGCTGGATTTGAGCATAACATCTCTTCCAACTGAGTAAGCCCATCCACAGAGCAATTTATCAGTAGAGCTGCCTTCAGCTGTGTCCCAGACATTTTATTTTAGACCAATCATGCCCTTTCAGAAGTGTCTCATAAAGTCCACTGCTGGATCATATCTACTTTTGCATTGACCTGTTTATCTTAGCACTTCAGCAAGCAGGAAAACTTCTGCTGACATTAGTATGAGTACTTACAACTTGTTCCATGCTGGAAAGCCATTTGGAAGAACTTAATGCTGAAAAAACAGTAGATGAATCTTTGAAGAGTTCACTTACAAAAATGGTGCCAGTAGTAGAGAGGAGCTAATATTAAAAATTTGTGTGGAGGAAAAAAGCTGAGAAATTGAGCTATAGAGCTTGCAGAAGGGCAAAGAAGATCAATGTGTTTATTATCAATAAATCAATTTGCTAATCCAGGTGGAATTCTGCAGCTGTAGGATGTAGAGGGTAAAAGGAGGTGAGTGGGTTGATATATATATTTTTTTTAATAAGAGGAAATCGATATCCTAATCAAATATCAGATGGGAAATGATAAGTAGAGAAGAGAATCTACATAATGTATGGTTCTAAATTGGTTTCCTAAAATACCCATGTTAATGATGAAGGAACTCATTCTAAATTAGTGTATATTGACATTAATATAACTGCCATAACTTAACTTGCACCAGCTGGGAAATTGGCTTAGCATATCCAAAGATAACACTAGGGTGGAATTGCCCATTTTCCTCAGTGATGCTTGTTCCATATGGATAACAGTAAATTTATACAGGTTTTAAGTAAAATCAAGCCCATAGTAAGGCTAGTTTGGAATAGCAGGCAAGTCTGATGAAGCTTTTCTAGCCTGGGCTACAAAAAAGGCCTCCGTCTGCCTCTGTTCAGAAGAGATTCCTCACTAGCAGGATAACTTTAAGCTATTGCAGTTGAAGGCCTCACATTAACAGGGGCTTAGGAATGCCCACTTGAGCATATCATGATGCTCTTATTGCTATACCGTCTAAAGTATCCAACCCAGGCACATCATATAAATGCTTTTGAATTATTTGAGTTTAAGAAAGCTCCTTGGGCAAAAGAGTTTACAACATGGTTCTTAGATTTAGCAGAAAACATTTTGGAACAGGTCACAACAATAACCATTAAACACATGCCACATTCTTTGTGTTCTATATATAACTCAAACATTCTTATTAGTTTATTAAAACATCATGTTTATTAAAGATGCAAGTTTATGATTAATGTGGAACTCATTGCATATATACAATATTAAAAAAAATAAATCAAAACCTTTAAAGAATCTTTATAGAAGCTCTCATTTTTAGATCATGAATATTCCCAGACTTGTAGTTTAGTACAAGTTAGATTGGCTTTCATGATATATGGGGTATTGGAATAAGAACAGGAGAAATGAGCAGACTCCTTTGTGGGTATATAAAGAAATAAATAAAATTACGTTTAGATACAGGAAAAACAAAGCAAACAGCAGATGTGATGGATGTAATATCTTCATTTTTCTTTTATTCTTAAATTGACTATTCATTCTTAAGGAAACCTTTTGAACATTCTCACATGACTAGAGCTGTCTGTGAATACATCGGTTAAAAACCTTCTGTGGACTAGAAAGACAGTTATTTCTTGATGCACCGGGCAGTTTACAATTGTTTTCCAAACTGGTTTGTTCAATCCATGTTCATATATAATTGTGTAAAATAAACTGCCTTGCATCTGCCATATGAATTACATTTTTTGAGGGTCTCACTCTACAGCTGTCATCATCTAAGTATCTACTGGTACAGTATGCTCATGCAAGAATTAATTTTTAATTTAGAAAATGATAAAACAGCTTTAAATTGGAGAAAAAAGCAACAGAATGGATTGTCAGATCCATCTCCTGAAATGCACAGATGTGTAGCATATCTGGAAAAAAAAAAGTAATTATTTTATTACAATCAAACCTACAAAGCTTTTTTAAAGAAAGTAGTGTAATTACTACGTTCTCATTCTTATTGTTTTCACATTCCAAAATAAATTGATCAGAGATTATTTGAAGATCATCAGTGCTGAAAAATCATTCTTCTTATTACAGGACAATCTGAAATATGATTGAAGTTCAAAAGCGAAAGAACAATAATCAGGTTGTCCATTCATCCAGGTTAACAGTGAAGTAAGTGGATTATTCAAACTGATCGTCTGCAACGTATATTTGCATTCAGATATATGATGTAAACTAAAAGCTGAATCCACAACTTTCTTCCCTGAAGTGTGCAGAAATTCTATCAAGGTTTTTGCTTTCTCTTGCATAAAAGCGATTGCTTTTTACACATCTCAGAACTGTTTAAAATGGAAGATGGTCTCTTTTCTGCATCCTATTGTTCAGTTATTTAAAACATTTTAAGTACCAAATTCAATATATTTGTATTTTTTATTTCAAGGTGAAGTTATTAGTCATGAAAGATTCAAGATGATTACAGGAAAACTAATACTTCCCCACAATAAACATATCACAAAAAGTATGTTATACCTCACTATGGGTTGTCTGGCACAGTCAGGATGCACAAAATAGCTGGTTCCCAAGCTAACCTGACTTCTCACAAATATAGGTAATAAAAGTGATCCTTTCAGCTTGGATACTCTTGATTAGATCAAGTACCCAGATATTATCAAAAGTTATATCTGTTTGGTTTTGGTGTCATCCTGATATCTCTTAGCCCTTCCAAGCAATTGAAGAGAGCAATTTATATTGATTTGGCCACTTTCCTGGGGCAGCAGTTGTTTTCATACATTTGTGAAGGAAGAACAGAGGGAGGAAATTATTGCAAATGCTTTCATGGCTACAGTGGAAAATACTTTGCCTTTCATATAGGCTGAGTTTATGACCATACTGGTGGTGGGTCTATATCACCTTGCTGCTACTACTGAGCTTTATAATGTCCAAAGCATAACACATGTGGAACATGTTGTTTTCACCTTATAAAGTTTTGTGTTTTCTTTTCTGTTCTTAAACTCTAGTTCCATTTGTCTAAAACTTGTAATTTAAATGTTGTGGCCTTGGGCCAAGTTTTCAGATACGAGGAATTGCTTCTGACATGGGAAAATTATGACAATTTATACTGACTAAGGGTCTATATTCTTAAAATCACTGGAAAGTAAAGTACAATAATTAAAATTTAGATACAAAAGAAATTACCTTTGGAATCATTTGCTGCTAGCTGATATGGGCAAAACCAGATAGAGAGTCTTCTTACAGGTGCAGTCAGAATACAGAACACCAAAGGAAGTTGCTGATGGTTCGAATAGATGAGTGATATTGCTACTAATAGAGAACCTGAAGTCTTAATTGGTTTGCTGTAAACATTACAAACACGTTTACATGCTTCCATTCACTTTGTGCTCTGTGTATTAGATAGATAGTATTCACACTGATAGCTGCAATTTAATTACAAGAAGTCTGTTCCTTATTCAATTTCAGTTGTGTCATCCCATTATGTTGGCTATGAAGCATTGCAAGGTTCAATACAGCATGTATCATGATGTTGGAGAGATAATGCCACACAATGGCTCAATTTTGGTTGTAAGGATTTTTATCCAGACTGGAATCAATGTTGTAAATGGTTATTAAATCCACACATTCTGGCTAACTGAAACAAAGTGATAGATCTGAGGAAGCACATTATTTTTTATTAGAAAGAACAATTGCAATGAATAGTAAAATTGCTCACCATTGGTGAATCCATCAATACGAATAAACACATCAGACCTCACAGGACTGAAGACCCAGCCCACAGGCTGTCTTCTGAGGCTTAATGAATTCGTATTATGAACAAATTGATTCAGCCATTCCAGTTACTTAATTTACTACAGCTGCCAAATAAGTGACCAGAGCAATACTGCAGGCTGATGAGTACAGGTTTGCTTCTTCCTCATCCATTACTAGGGGCCGTCCACAGACTTCAAAAATGCCATTACACTTTCTTTTTTATGCTTCTGTGGAATATATTTTCCAACCAACAAAACCAGCTTGAGTGAGGACCACAATTATCACTTCCTCAAGGGTTAGGTAAGTATAAGGCATTTGGATGCTGCCTTGTGAGAGTGGATTTGCCAGAGGATATTAAAGAAAAAGGGTGATAGGATAATGCAAAGGTCTGTGAGACAGGTTTGAGAATAGGTCTTTTCCAAATATTTCCCTGTTTTATACGGTTCCTAAGACTTTCGAGGATAAAGTATTTGAAAACAGAGGAGGACTTTCCTAAGCACATTCATACAAGCTTCCATACTTAAGGGAAACAATGCTCCTGACTAGGACCTCAGAAGGAACACTTGGATTATAGGACGGGAAACTTAATACAGCAGATATTGGGGTGAATGTATTGGGCATGAGGTAGATTAGAAACTGCTGACTTATAGAAAATAGATCTGTAATAGATCTGAGGGTTACAGGATGCAGTAAATCTCTGGGATAAGATTATGGGTAGCATGAGGGTCATTAGGTGGGAAGGTGCTGTAAGCCTTTTGTTAGGTGAAATAAAACAGAGGGTCAGGTAAGACATGAATAAACAGTATAATCTATTTACCCTGGCCCTGATTATTCTGGATCAGTGTTCCTGCTAATTTGTATTGCTGATTTCATAGCTAAAAATGGATATGAAACACTATTTATCAAATAGTTGATTAGAAGACTGGTTTACAACAAGTGGTTCTTAATCCACCCTTCAGTTTGATAGGTAGTCTCCTATACCTACAACCTTACAGAAGGAAAAGAAAAAAACAAATCTTAAATCCCACATTCTTATAAATGCCCCCCCCAGGTCTCAAGAGAATTAGTACTCTCCATTCGTCTCTCCATAGTGGCATGTATTAAATGGTGCTTCTGACATTCGGTATCATATTGAATTCAGAAAAGAAATCTCTCAGTAAAATGCAGATTGTTCATGCTGCGAGTTTTAGGGACCCTAATTTCAATGAAATGTTTTGTAAAATGTGGATGTTAGATGAGCAGAATAAAACAACTGAGGAATCCTGCTATTTGGGAAATTACTTTTTTTATGTTAAATGAGGGAAAATGGTGAACCTAATAAAGTAAAAGGGAAAGGAACTATCAATGACTCCCTTTAAGGCAGTCTGCCAGGCAGCCTTGGCCAGATTTCCACAGTACTACCTTCAGATTTTATTAAATTAAAATAAAACCTATCATCTTGGCTTTCACTGGCACAGTCAAATGCACAGTTTTTTACTCAGTTCCAACATCAGCCTTGCACTTCCAGCCAGCATTAATATTTCACAATGTAATATACATAGTTCTGTGGCATTTTTTACATATCTGGCAAAGAGATACTGAAAAAATATTCCACTAAAAGTTAAAAAGCAGTGTTACTAAGTATTTGATCATGTCAACTCCTTTTCACTGTTGTTCCTCAGGGACCAAAGCATTTGGAAATGTAAATCAAAGTATCAAAGAAATAAGAAATGGAAAAGTCCCATTAGGTCATCTAATCCAATCCTCTAGTAGCACGTAATTGTTCCCCATAATACATTTTCCACAGTTTTGTTCAGTCTGGTTTCAGATACTTGGGAACGCTGCTCACTGACATGCTTTTTGAAAGCTGAATGGGTAGAGTTCATACAGACCCACCATCACCTCTAAGGTCAGCTCTTGCTTCTTCTAATTTGTCCTGGCAGTCACAGCTCTGTAGGGGCTTATATAGGGACTGGGGATTGCCAAAATGGAAAGGAAAAGCTGCAGCTGTGTGCTCTCCAACATCTTCCCCCTGGGATTTAACTTACATAGAAGGCTAAAGTAATGCAAACCAGAACTGCTTCACATGTGGGCGAGAGCAGCTTTATCACTTAGTTCTACTGCTGCTGTCAGAGACTTCAGCTGTGAATCTGGCCTGGAGTCCTTGTCTGAGTCCTGAGGGGTGAAAGCTCCTCCTAGATAGATTCCACCATTAGTCACAGTGCAGTCTGACACAGATCTTAACAATATGAAAACCCAGCAGCTGTCAATGATTTATATTATTCCTTGCCTTCCCCTTTCAAGGCCTTGAACAGCCTCTGGTAAGAATGACAGCGTCAGAGGAAAATGGTTGGCCTGGAGAAGCGGTAGTTCACAAAGTGTAGCACTGAGTTAGTCTTTCCCAGGCGAATATCTGAGACATTCCAATTTTATTCCAGTAATGCTAATAGCCTAAATTATTGGGCTACTATCAAAGATCTGCAGTAAACTCTTCCTCACATTTCTGCCCATTCAGAAAGGTAGAGACATGCCTACTACCTAAAGTTCAGAGGACCACGCTACCAAATTTGTGAGAACATAAAGAAAAAATCTTCTTTCTCTCAGGTAGATCAGGGAAACAGGAACCCCAGCAAATACAGTAGCTTGAAGACCTGGAGTTGCTACTGTTATTGCTCTCTGCTTCTCCTGAACATCTGTCTGGCTAGTTCTTGAGTGTCAGCAGCTCATGAGACACTGTGATATACTTCTCCTTCTGTGTCAGAAGTACTTAGCAAGGGCATTTTCTGGTCAGGAATTGCTCATGCTATTTTACACATTTTCCACTGATTTACCCAATAGATATATTTCCATCAGTCAGAATGGACATAAATCTCTTTCATCCAGTTTCCAAGATGATTTCTTATATTCTTTGAGTAAAGCCCAAAGGAGACATGATCACTCATATACTCAAACAAAAGTCAATCAGCTCCTGTCTATTTTTTTCTTAGGTGGTAGAATTCAGAATAGCCCTGTTTAGGATCATTACCTGACCCTGACCTATTCTGAGGTGTCCAGAAGGCACATCACACAATGTGAATGAAAGTTTGTGCAGGACCAGAAGATGATGCTTGGATATGTTTTTCTAACAAGTCTCAGGAACCTCTTCTATTACCATGCTTGTACATTTGAGATGAACTAGTTCCCACAAGCAAAAGAAGACAATATTTTAGTTGACACATGCATACTTTCTGTGCAATTGAAGGTAAATCAAATCCTGAGGATGACCCCTAATAAAGAGAATAAACATACTTACTTTGTGTTTGTCTTTTGTCATCTTTTGAGCACCTTTTCCCTGAAAGTCATGACTTTCAACATCATTGCATGCTTTTGGTCTTAGTTACTAACCTTGGAAAAGAATGCCTGTTAAGTGGGCTAGTGACAGGCAGCTTGGGAATTTTAAGGGACTAGTTCACAGTCCTAAGGACCTTGGGTATTGTCCCTGGAGATACATTATGCCTGCCAGTGTTTTATTCCTGCCTACAGACTCCTTTAACACCATAAATTCAGAATACTATCATACAAATAAATCAAACTATATATTATTTCCCATACAAAATAATACAGCTATTATTCTCTACATTCAGATATATGTAAGTGTACAGTGTACAAGTATAATCAACTTGCCAGTAGTCAGAAATCAATGTACTAAAAAAAAAAAAAAGGCATTCTTTTCAAGGTATATGTGTTGCATCTGTTACAAAATAAATTGACTTATATATGCACTCGAAAATATGTGTGCTTTCATTTTGTAGCAGAGACCCTATTTATTTCATTGTGGATTCACTGCAGAAACTTGACATGCGAGTGAGTAACTTAGCATCATGGGGGAAATTTTAAGATTCTCTAGCTATGGGGGTTTATGCAAACTGTTTATGGAAATGCAGCAAAGACTTTTCACCACTAAAGGTCTACATACACAGTCACCTAAAAAATATGTCCTGGACTTTGTTTATTTACAGGTATGATGTGAAATCTCTGTATGAAGCCTTGAATTTTGCAAACTATGTCCTATAAACAAATATATACTGAGAAGTCTTTCAACTATCTATTTCTGAACAATGGCTACAGTTCTGGTCAGAGCTCCTTTTACTGCTCCTCTGAGAATTCACAAAATGTGGCCAGCACAGATTCTCCCCTGTGCAAAGAATTCACCTCAAGAATGAGAAACGAGGCTGTGAGCATATTATCATCTAATTATTCCACAATCCATTATGTTGCACTTTTGAATTCCTGTTGACTTCAGTAATTACTTGCAGTTTTGTTTCAGAAGCAGGACTTTGAAATGTAAGAATGCAATATACAGTCCACTCCATGCAAAGTTTATTAAAAAAACCCAACAGTATTCACTTGAAAGCACTTTCAAAATACTAAGCTAAATGATGAGTAGAGGTGCCAAAACAGGTTGATAAATCATTCAATCATCCTGTATCTTTTCCAGCAGTTTTCAAGTCATACTTGAATTTCTTGCCTTTCAGCACATTGCACAGACCTTCTACTTTTTTCTGTGAACAACACAATTAACAGCGCATTTTAACAAGAAATGTTCAGTAAATCTTATTCTCATTTATGAAGGCATTTCCAGAGAAAACTCATTTCTATAGCATTTAGGGCTGAGAGAAAGGAGGCATCCCGATATTTTCTAAGGAAATAAAATTCTATCATCTTTCTTCAATTGTTTTAAAAACAATTGTATGAGCCAGTGTATCGATCACATGATGTTTGTGGTTGGTTGTTTTGATCTGTTTTCTTTCTTTTTTTAAAGAAGCGTGGCTAGAAGTTTTGGTCCTTCTCCCACTCATGGCTCCTGCTTTTTATTCAAACTGATAGACATGCACTGCTGGCATTTGGGGGTATAAGGTTTGAAGGATAGTTGTTCAGATTCCTGCCACTGAATGAATTCTAGAAAAAAAAGTTGTTTCTTTAAGGCTGCTGACTTAAAGAGTCAGCAGAAAAAAGTGAAGTACTATGGAGACAGAAAGGATGTCCCTAGATTGAAAGAATTTCTTTCTGAATTTGGAGCTTTGTGAAGAAAAAGCGAAGATAAAACGCAAGCAGGTTAAGATGTTTTTTTATTCTGTGTTAATAAATAAACTTCTCCAGGATTAAGTTTGTTCTGCCTAGATTATATCTTCTTGCTAATATATTTTCAGGGAAACCAAATGAAACACAAATAATATTTTGTTCATTCAGTTTTTAAAAGGCAAAATGTAGTGTAGTCTGCATAACTTTTTTGTTTTATTTCTTCAAAAAGAATTTCCTGATGACAAAAAGAACACATAACTAACATCCCAAATTGTTTGGAGTGTAAATGTTCTTTCATTAAATCTCCTCATCTACCATGTTCAGAAGAAGGGAATTGGTCTCAACTGAAAAAATAATATCATAAATATACAAGCCCATGAAGAGGCTGGAATTGTAATGAGAATGTACTGTTCTCATGGCACTTTCTGTACCATTCTATATTTTTTATTTAAAATTCATATAGAAACCAACATACTACAGGTTGCCTGCATCATCACAATCAATTACAAACTTTGGCTGAGTTTTCAGTGTCTGCAGTGATGGAATTCATTTGTCTCATGGTTCCCTGTTAACTTTAGCACTCCATCTGTGCAGTGTTAGGGTCTATACTGCTGTATATTTCTCATATTTCTCTGCGTTTCTAAGTGAATATTAAATGGTAAGGCCTGATCCTGTGAAATTCATTCATGTCAATGTGATGACCGCACTGACTTGATTTCCTAAGGCAGGACACCTACTGAATCATACTACCACTTTAGAATATGCCTACTGCCTCTGGGATGACCTAAAAGAATGACTGCCAGAGAAAAAGAAGCAATTTCCTACTTTTTTCTTTCAAATGAGTGTATTTTCTGTAGGTAACCAGAAAATGTAAAATAACACCGATTTTTCTTCTAATTTACTAGTCAATTGTGTTCAGTTTGGGGAACATTCATTTAGTACATACCATTTAAGACAAAGCAAATCTATGTTTGTCATGCTCCCTTCACACTGTTACATTTTTATTGATTGCATAGTGACAATTAAATTATTGTGCTTTAAGGCACAGTAGGCACATTTATTTCCCCCTCTCCTCTTTCCTCTGCCTCTCTCCTCCCACAGATTTCTCTCCCCCCACCCCCACGAGACTTCTTTGATTACTGCCAGATACAGGCATTAGGCTGTTCTAAACCTCTGTGTTTCCTGGCCTGATAGAGTGCATGGCAGTCCCCTGAAGAAAGCCATTAGAAGCTACAGTATTTTTTTGAACTTCTAAAACACCAGTACACCTTAATCATTTCACCTGTCCAAGAGTAGAGTTAGAAAGTGTAAAATGTCATACATTTATACAGAAGTTATCCTCACAATCCATAAACAATACCTTAATCAGCATATGTGTGTGTAGATGCATTTAACTGCTCAAGGGCATGATCCAAAACTTGGTGAAGTCAATGGAATCCTTTCAGCTGAATTGAGTGGACTTTGATTAGCATCACATGTACCAGATTTACTGACTAAAGAGCTGCAGTCCAAAATTCATCTCTAGTATCTGCAGGTACTGTGTTATTTAATGGGGAGCTATGCAGTGGCAATGAATTAACTACTGCATAGTGAATATGTGAATATATAAACAGAAATGTTTTATTGTTTGAGAGACGTACTTTTGAATACAATTTTAGGGTCCAAAATAAGCAGAGTAAGTTAAGGCAAGTACAGACAAACTTGGGAACAACCTTCAAATTTCTGCCTTTCAAAATTCAGAAACCAAGTGGTTTCTGCCCTTAAAATTTACAGCTTTTCTCATTCTCCACGAGTAGAGCTAGGATGACAACCTCCTTCCTTGGAGACACTGGCCCCACACAAGCTGGGGCATGCTGGCACTGCTGCACCTGCTTGATGGACAGGGGATTTCAGTTTTCAGGGCTGTCAGTTCAGCCACATTCCTGGTGATTCTAAATTCATACTTTAAGTTATCTTTCTTTTCTGTATTCATTAAAAAATACATAGAACTGTTCTTCAAAGCCAAAGGGTTTTGTTTTGTTTTGTTTTTTCCAAATTCCGAATGCTGCAGTTTAAAACTTTTAAATCATCAGTCTGGATAGCCAACTCAAACATGTCATTACAATAAACCTTTGACCTGTTATCACCTTTCAGGGAGTGATAATAAAACTACATTCCCAAGTCTCCAAAGTAACATCACAAAGATGATACAATGGTTTAGGGTTTTCTTCACAGAATACTTATATGGAAAGAAAAAGTACCTAATAAAATAATCTTCAAGCCATTCAAATAACCCATTAAGTTCTCATAGAGGTTAAGAGAGGTTGGCTATAAATGAATCTCCTTTCTTTTCTTTTTTTTCCTGTTTATTTCCAAGTAAAATGTTTCAGATAAATGTGTTGCTTCCATTTTGACTTTGACTTTGAACTGGGGAAAAAAAAAAGGCGGCACATTTTGTTGTGCTTCCTGTAAAGTGCCAGTCTCAGCTTTTACAGGCTCAGAAAGAAATGAACTCTTGGCATAAATAAATTACCAGATACTGTGACTAGTAGATTATTCAAAGAACAAAGTACAGTATTTTTAAGAAAAACACCCCTGTTCTTTTTCAATTCCATCTTTTCATTCTCCTTGCACAATAAAGGTAAAGACTGCTGAGCCTGTTTTCTTCTATGAGACAAGATCATCGATGTGACAAAATCTTAAAACGCACTTGTTTTAACTACACATAAAAGATTTATCACTGAGTCTGAATGGACAATAATAACCTTGTTGTCATGATCTTAAGTTCATTTTTCTCTTATGGAAATGAAACATAATTATACCTAAAGAGAAATCTGTTCCTGGGAGCTTCATTTCTGTTAGAATTTCACAGAGGCTCATGACTACCTTGGGTTAAGTGCTTTGAGATCCTAGGTAGAACTATAAACTTCAGATCCATAGAAGCATATTATTATCATACCAGTCACACAATCTAGAATAAAAAACTTGCAAATAAACACTAATGCCAATTAGGGAATGGAGGAAAGAGCAAAGCACTGTGCCTGTTCTTTCAGTGAAAAATAAAGTATGTGATTATTGTCCTACGAACTATGGTTTAGAGACAGTGGAGGACATTTGGTTCCTGGTGGAAAAGAATATAACATGATAGCTACTATTTTTAGTCCTGTTTAAAAATGTTAATTGAAATCTAAACTAGCAATAGGAACCCCTTAGGCTTCAACAGACTAAGACAAATATATGATGTAGTGTCAAAGTATAAAGGCTAGACCTAGCATAATGTGCAGGGAAGGAAAGTAACAATGTATAATTATTATTCCCAAGAGGAAAAGAAGAAAACACATTTGTTCAATCTGTATTTCTGTAATGAACGCTAAGAACAGGACTGAAGAAGACAAAAATCTACAATATCTTTGCTATTGAAGCAGATAATAGTTTATAATGCATGTATCTCTGGAGTCATAGTGTAAAAATCATAACAGGGCACTGTTATCCATAAATCCCAAGTTATTTCTGGTTCTACCATTGGTTTGACATGTGAACTTCATTAAGCAACTGAAGCCTAGATCCAAAGAAAATCTTGGATACTGAGAAAGTAAATTAGACCATAAATTAGAATAAAAGAAAACTCTTTCTGTACAGACACACAAGTAACATGCAGGGAGAGAGAGGGACATGAGGTGAGAACCAAAACCAGCAGCCCACAGAGAAGGATGTAGCTGAGAGCAGCTTACAGAGAGGAGCTACTGAACGCAGGGTAAAACATTACTTCTTCCTCCTGGCTTTTTGTCTTTTTTTTGTTTGGTTTGTTTTTTTTTTCAAAAGTGGGTATCCAGCACTCTCTCCTGGTTACTTGCTTTCTACAGTTGCTTAGGTCCATTATTTTGATTTTAAAGGACTGCTAGGACATAGGATGATGGTAATGGTTGCAACATGTGTAGCAGCCAAGTGATTACAGTGATCATGAAAAGTGTCCTGTGTCAGTGCCTTCCACAGCCTGAGGCTAGGCAGCTTGCTGTGCTGGTTTTGGCTGGGATAGAGTTCATTTTCTTCACAGTAGCTAGTATGGGCTATGTTTTGGATTTGTGCTGGAAACAGTGTTGATAACACAGGGATGTTTCAGTTATTGCTGAGCTGTGCTTACACAGAGCCAAGGCCTTTTCTGCCTCTTATCCCACCCCACCTGCAGCCAGGCTGGGGGTGCATAAGAACAGCTGGTACAGCTGTCCTCAACTGACCCAAAGGTTATTCCATACTGTATTCCATACTGTCATGCTCAGCAATAAAACTAGGAGGGAGGTTGGGAGGGACACTGCTGGGGGACTAACTGGGTATCGCTCAGTCAGTGGTTGGTGAGCAATTGTCCTAATTTTCCTCACCTGTCTTTCTAGGGGTTTATTCCTCTCTGTTATTTGCCTTCTTCTTCTTCTTCTTCTTGTTATTATTATTATATTTTCTTCAAATTATTAAGATGGTTTTATCTCAACCTGTGAGTTTTCTCAGTTCTACACTTCTGATTCTCTTCTGCCATCCAGCTGGGGGGAGTAAGCAAGTGGCTGTGTGGTGCTTAGTTGCTGGCTGGGATTAAGCCATGACACTTGCATATCTGTTCTCCCCTCTTCCCTACTAAAATATAGCTGAGGTTAGCAGCCATTCCTCTTGTTTAAATTGGCTGGTCTTTAGAAAGGACTGCAAAATTAATTGGACCAGAAAGATAGAAGAAAAAGAAGTACAGACCTGTGGACCAGTGATAAGTAGCATTTATCCAGGAAACGGTAGTCTGGATTTTGGGTTTTGAGTGCATGATTTTATATAATAAAATATAAATTGTCTCATATGTTGTAATTTCTTAGCTGGTATTTCATTTAGCACTTAGATTTTGTAGTCTTTTCACCAAGTGTTTTTTAATGCCAAGAGCCTCCTTCCTGCCTCTGGCAATTAATACTGATGTTCATGAGGGACGAGCTTGGAACTAGAAAGTTTGTTTCTGAATGAGGATAGAGTGAACTACTAGTTGCAGAAACTTAAGATCAGTGTTAACTTCTGTTGATAGCAGGCTGAGCTCAAGGGAACTTGAAAAAAAAGTTTCCAGCCTAACCATAGTCTTCCACAAACTGCTGACCATTAGATCTCCCTATTTTTGACCAATGGTTTATCACATAACAATTTCATATAAACAACATTTTCAATTAACTGCTCTAATTCACATTAAAAGAGTTTGTGGACATTTCTCATTAAAGCCAAGAAGAGTTTTATATATATAAACATAAATATCATTTAACATAACCAATACAATGTCTAGTATTTAAACAAGAGCCAGAAACCCTACTTCAAATGTAATCAGCTCAAAAAAGGATGATCATCTTAAGATATTTTAATGCTGATCTATCCCAAGGAGACTTAGAGTCCAGTCAAGTAAATCTGAAGTAAAGTTTGGGTTGCAGTCACACTGGTCCACTGAGAAAAACTACTGAACAAAACCCTCATATAAATTACCAGTTTCTGAACTTCACTGTCATTTCAAGGTTAAGAGATATTTAAGCTTACTAATATTACACTGAATTACTGAAGTGGTACGTTTATGAAGCATGTATATGACTATTTTTAATACTGTCACCTCGATTTATGTGTTGCCTTGCAAAACTGTATTATCAGAGTTTATAGTGCTGCCCAGGAATTTCATAGTGCAAAGCAATCACAGCAAATGGTAGGTTTCTCGTTAAAATCTTTTTCAAAGATTAAAAAAAAAAGTTTTCTTTGTTACAGACAAAATAAAGGTGAAAAGAGTGAGGATAATGTTTAGTTCTACGTATCGTATCAGATTATTTTATACTAGTGGTTTTGCTACATGCAAATACACAGGCCAGGGAATAAAACTTTGAGTCAAATCTGTTCTATTTCACCACACATTTTGCTGTTCCTGAAATACAAATCCCTTTTTTTTTCTTTAAGATCTAACTGTTAGATTTCTTCAAAATCTAATACTCTCCTGTTTCTGCAAGGAGACAAAGAACAATACACTTGTTACTCCATGCTAGTCTCTTATTTCTTTTAACTTATGATGATGGATGTTATTCCATCAGGTTAGCTATCTGACTTCCAAAGTATGCATGTATAACAATATATATACACGCAGCTGCATCGAATGTTCAACAGTGCATAAAGACAAATATAATAAAAATTGTAACAGTATTATATGGTAAATACATGCTATTTTTTTTGTATGTATACATTTCTGCTATTTCAGAAGTTACGTTTTTTAAAAAGACATTCAATTATATAATACAGCAGTACAAGTTTCTGAATTACTGTATTTAAAAATATTATAATTGGAACTAGGTGAAAGTGGTTATAACAATTGTAATCACCAACATGCAAGTTTTTAGTGCTTTGCAGTGATTATTATTTGTATTATGTTAGCACTGGAAGGCCCTAACCAGGAGTAGGCTTTATTATGCTAGTCAGTACTTAAACAAATAACAAGAGACAGTCCGTACCCTGAGGGGCACACAGTAAGCACATAGGTTAGAAGGAAAAAAAAGGTAACAGAGGTAAGAAATTGCCTATGGGGACTGAAAGTGGGAAGGGTCGAAATGCCAAGGTTAACATACTGGTTTCCACAATGTGTCATATCCTGCCTTTCCCAGCAATAATTCCTCTTTGAATAATGCACTTTTTGGCATGTCTATCAGCAGAGATAGCATTCATGGATAGAAGTGAGCATGGAGACAGCAGCTATGCAGAAGGTAGGCTGGCTATAGGAAATTTTCATTCACTCAAAATTTCAAGGGTTTTACAGAGATATGAAACCAATGCAAAATATACAAAAAGCACACTGAAATTACCAGAAAACTTTGAAAGAGTGCTTAAGAAAATTATACAGAATTAAAGGATGAGAAGTATCTGGCAAATACCTGGTTTGAAGCTGGCTACCTATGTGATTCAGGGCCTTAACTACTACACCGTAGCCTTTGTCTGCCAGAGTAACTACTTATAATGAGTAAAACAAATTCTTTAGGAGAGACCAAAAGTTGGGTTTTGGCAGAGTTTAGTCCCTGTTCTAAATCAGGCAGAGCAAAATCTTGACCATAATTGCCTGAGGGAAGCAGCATATAGTTCACTGGATATTCTGTGTTTCTATGGTATTTTAACTATAAATTCCATCTTTGACCCAAGGAAAGCATTATCAAAACGTAGTATGCTTATGAAAACGTTAGGATAAACTTTATTTTCCTATCCAGAAACACCTTTTTGTAAATCAGATCTCTCAATGCAACTCTATGGAGATTTATTTTCAGATAACTGGAGGTCTGTCTTCACTTCCCCAGCATCAATCCAGGGACGATTCAGCTGGCACAAGGTTTTTTCCTCGTCAATTCTTCTGTAGGTGTTTTCTATATTAAAGATATATAAAATGCTGTATTTCTAATATCTTACTCTTTATGCTACAATGACTCTCCCTTTCCCCAGTTTATGTGACTTAACTTTAAAATGAGATTGGAAAAAAAAATCTAGTGTGCAATCAAAAAGATGATGCTCATGATAGCAGAGTGCAGAAAAACGAACAGATTTTCAAAGCAGTGGCAGAGACAGAGTAGATCCCACTTCAAGCAAAGGTGAAAAGTTCAAGCATTTCCTGAAATGATGAAAAAAAAAAAAAAGGTGCTTCAAATGAATGAGAAGTTTCTTATCCATTTGCACGCTGGTTGGGTAACAACACTTGCTGACATGAAAGAAAGCTCAGGTCTCTTCCTCCTCACACTGGGGGTCATGAGGACTATTTTCTGAGTAAGTGCCAGTCACTGGTCGTTCTAAAGGCTTATTTCTCCAAAAGCTCTTGTAATACAGGTTCAGAGTAACATACAGTCATCTCCAGAATTTTATGTGCTCAGGGTGCTTTGTGAACCATTGTAAAGAGGAAATCTACAGACTAGGTACAAAATAGGATAGAAAACATTTTCTATCCTAATCCTTATGTCCTTATCAAGAATTTTATTTGTGTTAGCAAACTAGTATAATGAACTATAAAACCTTTATTTACAAAAACTGCAAGTTTTAGCAAGATATAGGTAGTGTATGATAGGCTAACAAGTGAATACTTATGTCTAGTTCAATTAGATACTTTTCTCCAAACAAGGATAGAAAATAGTTGCATTTTGGTGTTAGCATTCTTGATGACAATATAAGATAGTGAAAGTGAATTAAATATTTTAATACAAAACAACTGGCTAAAAACATCAGCATGGTGGAGAATAAGAGCTCTTTAGGTTATTCAGGCAACTGTTTATTCTCTCCCTGGGAATATTATGATAACCCTGTAGCTTACACTGCAGTTTCGTATCCAGAAAGAGTAAAAAATGGAGTCAAATATCGCATGAACTGACTCACACCATTAAAAAGGCTCAATGAAACCCCAAATCTGGCACATTAAAAGATCTTTATTAACCATAGGCACACAACGCTTTCATTTTCAGATCATTCTCAGAATCACAAAACTCCAAATGCCCTGCCTTTTGTTGGGTTTGAATGATGGTACAATTATCTGGGCACACACCTAATCTTACCTGAACGATCAGAAACTCTCAGGTTTACAAATATCAAATGACAAGGACAGCCACTCAGGGCATTGACTCACATGAGAACCAGGAAATGCATGAAATTAAAATAAAGGCACAAAGGAGAAACAGTCCAATTTTATCTGGTTATGGGGTTTTTTTTCGATGTGATTGGTGTGGGTGTAGGACAAGCATTCTCATTTGCTCTTCTGTTAGTCCAAGTAATTTACCCAGCTTGCTAAATGATTTTACTAAAATCTTGGGATCTTTACTGAAAAAGTAAAGAAAATCAAAGAAAAGAAGATATTTGCTTGATTTTTTTTCATTATAGAAGACTAAGTTTATCACATTTTACCAGATCATTTTAATTTCTTATATGCACATCAGTTTAACTGCTGGCTAATACACATCATCTTTGCATCTGCATTTGTTTCTGCGCTTTCTTATTGCATTTACAGTCCAAAAGGAAAGTAATGTAACATGCTTTAAGTGAAACACAGCTAACAGCAAAGCTGTTGAAGCCATTTGCTGTAGCTCCATACTTGCTATAATTTCAACAATGACAACTATTTGACCTCAATTATTTCCCACTACCTTACAAAACAGATATTTTATAATCTATTTGGAAATATCCATGGAAGCTTTCTGAACATGGATGTTTTAATGATAAGAAATATCCTTTATTCTTCCTTTGCTTTTTCTGCTAAATAGATTTTGAGAGCTCCGTAGTCCTCAAATACCACAACCTTGCAGTTAACACAAGCAGGTGTCTTTGAAAAACTGAAAGTAGTTGACTTTTTACTGGCTCTGTTGCTATGATAAAGACAGTATAACTCCACAAAAGCTATACTTGCAGCAAGAAATTACATTAAAAAATTTAATTTTATTGTTACTAGGAAAATAAATTAAAAAATACATTGAGAAAATTCCGTTTTTTCTTGTGAGATCTTTTTTCATATTGTCACTTTCAAATGTCTAATACTGTTGACATGAGACACTTTAAAGAACACCCAAATGTTCAGGAAGCTGCCAGGTCTTAAGCATCCACCTTATGCTTAATATTCATTCTTCGTCAGTCACTAAATATAAAATTCTCTCATCTTCTGCTTATATGATTATAGATAGTTAGTTATTTGACCTGATATGTATATGTATGCACCAACTTTTTTTATTCCATAAGCTCACATCTTAGAAACATTTAGAAAAAGGTGATCATTAACTAATGCCATTTGTAGAATCCCAGAAGCAATGCATGGAATTTTGCCCCACAACTCCCTTTCTTATCTCTCCCTGGGCTTTCTGTCAAGAATAAAACAAAGCAAAGAAGGCACAGAATGGGTTTTATTTGGTCACAGACAGTCCTTGATATACCAGTCTCAAGCTTGCCTAATAGGCAAGATGTTGTATTCTAAACCAAGTCTTTTGAGGTTTTAATTAATGTAGAATTATTTAGAAGACTTTAGATGGTGTCACAGTTGCTGGAAATAACACATCGTTTTGGGATAAAATCTGGATTTAAACAAGTATCTGCAGTACACATCTGTCATCATTATGTTGCAACTGCTCTAACTTGCAGTTTAGTTCAGTGGTTGACAGAACTGAGACATACTGTAGTAGTTATCTTCTAAAATATTAATACCAGAGAAGACTGTGTTCATTGCTCTACAGACATACAAGAGAGAGGGCAGGAATGTTTCTCTATTCTAGTCTAGCTGGACAGTTAGAAGAAAGCAGAGAGTACAGGAGCACTCGTTTCTAGAGCATGTAAGTGTTTATATTCTCACATTGGTTCGTAACAGGTCAATATAATTAGATACGTCAATGTGCAATAAAGGACATTAAAACCCACAGCACTTGCCACCCCAACATGCAGGGTCCTTGGGTAATTTAATTCTTGGCAGTTTTCCACACCAAAAGGCAGAAAATTCATTCTCTAAAAGAGAATGTTAATGGGACAGCTTCCTTGTTAGCTCTTCTTCTGAGTAAATCCATGCTTGTGATACAGAAGTGTTCTTAAAACGGATGATCAGGGGACCTAAAAAGTGATCTGCTCAGGTAAATGATGGTGACACTTTCGTTATCCTTTTGAAGGGCATATAAAAATCTCTTGAGGGGATAAGAAAAGCTCAGCTTCTGAAATATGCAAGAGGGTTAAATATTTGGACTGTCTCTGCATTACTCTACATGCAAAGCGAGCAGTTTTCTGTTTGGGCACGTCAATACTAAAACTTTACCAGTTTCTTCAGCAATCTTTGAGCCTAGTCCCAGTAGACAGCTGAAGACTGTAGAAAACTTCTTCTGATGTAGCTTTAGAAAATATACTTTTTAAAAGTGTTTCTGGTTTGAGATTTCATTTGTGGCGAATGGACAAAAAAACCCACCTGCACTAATCTGTACGCACTCGAAGGAAAACATAATGATAATTCTGCTAATATCAGCTTACAGTAGTCTTCTTTCCAAGAAAACTAAGGGGTCTTCCTTTCCACCAGGAGCTGTCTAATTATGTAAAGGAAAAGTGATTAACTGATTATGATGAATAAATTAATCTCTGAGGACTGGTATGTATTCAGACATTTCTAATTAGTATGGTTTTCATGAGGAAATTCAAGGCAGTCCTCTGTTCCTATTAGTAATGATTAACAGAACAATAAGTAATTTTTGGCAGCTCCTTGCAAAATTATTAGAATTAACATGGGATTAAGGATTTGTGAAAAATTTGTCACTGATTAATGATGTGAGACTGACAAGTACCACAGACCTCCCTGTAAAAGCACCCATATCTAATGATTTCAGTAAGCAACAATGGAGCAGGTAAAATACAGGCGTTTCCTGTCAGCTGTGCCAGGAATGTTGATTCCTTTTTCAAGTTCTCTAGTCTTTACTTTTCCTGATGACAATCACTAGTTATTACATGCAAGAACAGTATGGTTCTGTTCCTGCATCTCAGGGTATTTCACAATGCTTTTTTCAAATTCATTTTATAAATACATTACCTACCAAATATTTTTGCAGTTCATTGTTTCTCTCTTTATTGAGATTTACTTTATTAGATTTGCTGAAACTGTGCCTTGATGACTGCTTTTTGTATGCAGCTTTTTAAAATAAAAATCAGTGTTTAACAACAGTAATTTGAATTCTGAATACTTGATCATGGTCATAAGGAGACAGAGGTCTGAGCAGATTAGTTAAGACAGCTGTGAGATGGCTGTGAAAAAAAAAGGGTATAATTCCAGGATACATCGAGAAAGCTATTTCTGCCAAACAAGTACATGCCTCTGCACAAAGCACTCATTCATATTATCCTGAAAGTATTCATAATATCAGTGAAGAAACATGAATTTAAACTAAAACAGGAATAAGGAAGAACTAAGAGTTGCCTGGGGAAAAGAGAACCCATGAGAGGAGATTGATGGCGTGCCTATCCAGTAAAACGAAGTACAATGGAGACAGTCTGTCTTTCTCTAGCCAAGCAGATACTTTTACATATCATGATGTGGTTCTGTCTTAGGGTAATAACTTGTATTTTAAAAAGTAGTATAACATAGTATTTTATTTGAGCTGGGTAGCCTGCCTCTGGAAAGGCTTCATTAACCCATGCAGAGCACTGTGTGGCTACACTGGTTCCAGTCTGGGGGCTCACACTAGCTGTGTCTGCTGAGGGGCTCTGCAGTACACTGCAAGTGATGCACCAGCCTGGGGGATCATACCTGGCCTTGTGAAAGGAATGAGGAATCAGTGGTGCAGTTGCTTTGAAAAGCAGATGGTAGGAAAGGAGCTATCACATTAGCAACAGAGAAATAGGGAGGCCTATAGCCTCATCTCGGATCTGTTTTCTACTAGGAGTAGTAAAGTACAAGTACCTGCATTTCAGAGGGAACGTGATCCATTTACAAATGGGATTAAATCACATTAATGGCTGAAATGACCAGCTGCATAGGATGATCTGGGGCATTTACATAAGGAAGAAGTTCTTCACAGTGAGGGTGGTGAGGCACTGGAATAGGTTGCCCAAGGAAGTTGTGAATGCTCCAACCCTGGAGGTGTTCAAGGCCAGGCTGGACAGAGGCTTGGGCGACATAGTTTAGTGTGTGGTGTCCCTGTCCATGGCAGGGTGGTTGGAACTAGATGATCTTAAGGTCCTTTCCAACCCTAACTGTTCTATGATTCTATGATTTAGGTCCTTCACTGACCACACTGTATATTCTGTTAATAGAAGTCAGCTATAGGCAGAAACTTATAATATGTGGCTTGGTAAACCCTCAAAATATGCCAAATGTATAGTGTATGATAGCCTTTTGCTATCAAGTCTAGTCCCATGAATGTGTTTGTGTAATATGAACATGGTGAACAGATATCTGTGCTTCCAAATAAGCAAATACATTGTTTTATAAAGAAGGACTTTCACTTTTTGTCACTCATTGTCATGAGAATAAGTGGACAGTTCACAACAAGCACATACTCACAAAATGTTGCAACCACTCTGAAACATTTGTAAGTTTGAAAAAGTCTAAATTAAGAAAAGAGTTAAAAGGAAAACACTAATCAAGTAACTTAATTGCAATAAAAGTTGGCCAAATCTAGTTTAGAGAATCCCTTGTCAATAGTTGGGTGACATCCAGAAATACAGCAAAATTCATCACTATGTTCAATACTTGACCTGTGTTCTCTTTGTATGTCTCTTTCTGTCTCATTTTGCTTTGGATGAAAAATGAACAAATTCTGTCTATTTATTTATTTATTTTAATAAACAATGGGGAGAGAGTTGTGAACACCTGGTTTTCCTTATACATAATTTTCCTTGCTTGCTTCCCACCTACACATACAAAAGCTTTTTCATTTAAAGGAGGCTGAACATAATGCCGTAGAAGACAAAGTTGTCAAAGCAAAAGCCATGCAGAAACGTTAGCAAGTGAAAAAGCATACATACTTGAAGTTACATCTCCTTTCCCCCCACCCCAGAGTCAGCAGGACTGCAGTTAATCCCTCTGTTTCTTCAATAATAGCCAGTTTCACTGTAACCAACCATGATGTCACAAAGCAGGGATTACGACTTCAAGTGGGGAAATAAACAGTGGGAGTAGCTGGATTCTTCTAAAACAAAGACCTTGTTCTCATGCAAATGTCTTTAGTTATGAAGAAGAAGAAAACATCACATGCAAAGGGATTTGTTTCTGAAGAGATTATTTTTCATTTTTCTGGGAGGCAAGAGCTGCTTTACAAAGTGTACCAGGATATTACAGCTCTATAGTAGTGGGTGGCATTGTTTCAATATCCATCGTTGGAAATCCATAGCCCAGGCAGAAATCTGACTTGCACAAATGACTGGTGCTGAATAAGTGGTCAACACAGAAGGCCCCTTTATTTGGATGTGAGATGTTTTTATTCAGAGCCTTTCATTTCAAGAATTTGTTATTTTCCGGAATACACTATTCTTTCACTTGAAATTGCTCATACATATTCTTGCGTGGGTATGTATATGTAAATGTTGGCAAAATTCCTATTCAGTCATTTATAAATTTACTGAAGCAGGATGAAGTAGTGTCCTCATTTGCTGTCATTTTACAGACACTTAATTTGCACTCAAATGCCTCAAAAATGTCTTCACTTGAAATCTACAAGGCTGGAATGAATTCAGCTCGAAAACAATGTACTAAGAGAAAAATAAAGATCTGAGTGTTTAAGCACACAGTGCCAAAGCATCATTAGCGAGCAAATCATAGTATTTCCCCAAATTAGGTTTGCTGCAAGCATATATTTATAAATAGCCTGCTTTTAAATTTTGCTATGTGCTGTTCCTATTTAATTAAGAAGTCTAGAAATGTATTTACTTCAAACTATGCAACTCTCATTTGCACTAAGCAGACTCCTTTACCTTGCCGTGACCTAACCGGAATGGTTGTAAAGCGCCTTTACCTTATTTAAGTAGGGCTTGGGAGTCCAGAGCATAACACAGCATATCAGCAACTGAAGCTGAAGCACTGGCAGATCTCCCTTCTTCCTTACAGATCATCTTACCAAAGTGAAAACAAAAGCCCATCAAACAAACAACTTTCACTCCTTCCTAGCCTGAACACTGCATTTTGACGAGCTCCGAGGCTCAGAAAATGACATCCCTTCTAAGCCATCGACTCCATTGATTTCAACAAACATTGGATGAGACATTAAGACTGAAGAAAAATGCAAATAAACACTGAGGTGATGTCTATAGTAGCACTGACAGTACAGAACAAGAGACAGCCTGCTCCCTTGTGATGTCTTCAGAAAGCTTACTGGGTGAGCAGTGTGGGAAATATTGGAGTTCTTTAGGATTCTGCTTTTATTTCACTCTTGGTATACACAGAAGACCAATAAATGGGCAGCTCTTTTTGACAAATAATGAACTTAAAACTTGTCCTTGCTATTGTAAGATATGTTTTGACCATGGCTTCAGTGGAATCTTTCACTAAAATAGAAAAACTGGATTCTAATCGACTCTTTTTTTTTTAAACTGAGAATTTAACTGAAATTTGAAGTTCATAGACAAAAAGCTGCATATTTTGACACTGATTAAATAGTATGCAGGCTGCATAGATAAATGTATCTGAGTGACAAATGCTAAGCTGCATCACTGAAGGATCCACTTCATATCACTGATTCAGGATTTATTACTGTTTTGTTTTACAATACTAAAAGAAAAAACATTTTAAAATTTGTAATTGAACTGTATTTTACTTCATCTAGAGAAAACAGCTATATTAGTTACAATGAGAATAAATTGAGCATTTCCACGAGTAATAAATATCATTAGGAACGCAATGTTTATTGCTGAAAAAAATATGGGGAGTCCCTAATGTTATGTTGAAATCTGTAAGGCTATGTTCTTTCACAGGGAACCATCATTTCTGGAATATAAACTAGTCTGCAAAAATAGGTGTTCTATGCTTAATACCAACAAGGTATATCTTTGTCAGCATCACCGAGGACAAGAGCAAACAGAGTGCCGACATTACATTTCTTATCAGTTATTGAAAATAGACATTTTAATGGGTATGGCACTCAGCAGACCTCAAGACTTTCTTTTTATAGCTTTAAATTGCCACCCTATAATTCAGTACTATTAGCCTCCACCTCTTTCATTTTATCATCCACAGGTGAATACATTTGTTGAAAACATGATTTTTAGATGCTTTATGCAAGTTAAAACTGTCAAAAATACAAAGGAAGAGAGAAATATATGACAGTTATGCAAGTGAAAGGACATTTGTAAAAGTGAATTATACTTCCACTAAATAACAAAGAAGTCCTACCTAAAGGGCAAATCCTGCAGTCCTTAGGAAACGAAAGGCTTTTTGACTGTATTACAAATTTTGTCTAACTCCTAAAGCCCTAATTCAGCAAAGTGATTAAGCATATGCCTAAATTTAAATATAATAATAGTCTCTTCCTTGGGAGAACTTGTGATTAAGTGGCACATATCTTAAAATACTGTATTAAATCCAGAGTTAGATGAAAGTATTTTTTATATGATTAGTAGGGTTTTGATACACGTTCATTTTGAGGAAAGATTAGATAACATGAGCTCACTATTACCAATAAATAGCAAGTAAACAAGATTGGTAACAGCTGAGTGTCAGACTCACCTAAAGGCCTTCTGAAGTCTGTCCTTGGGTTACTGTGGGATGTTTACTACCAAAGAAATGGTTTGCTGTTTGTTAAAATAATATGAGAACATGTAAGCCAGTAGCTTACATAGCAGCTCTCCTCAGACTTTGAATTTGGCTCAGGTGATCAGGCACAACTGAGATACACTAGAGACTCTAAAATAAAATATCGATGCCATGTCAAACATTATGTGAAATTTAAACAAACACTGTTATCACACTGGACCTCTTGATATTAGTATTGATAATACTGAATTATCTGTTCACAGCCACTAGAAAACACAAGTTCTGCTTTGCCCGCCATCAAAACATCAGAAAAAAACAACAAATGGTGAGAATAAATACAGGAGGGAACCCATAATGGAAAACATGAAAGAATAAAGTGGTTGGTTTGGTTTAACTGCTTCTGGCTTTCAAGTATATGTGCCTATTTAGATACACAAGTGCCCATACATATTTAAGCACACATTCTCCTTTCTTCTTAATAAAATACTTATTAAAGTTATCTTTGCACCATGATCCAAGCACTAATGGTTTCTATAGCTGTGTTTTGCTAATGGTTAGAAAATAACTTTAAAAAAGCATAATAAATGCTCCCAACAGGTAGCACATTATTGAAGTGTTTGTGACTTGATGCTCAACCAGTGAAGGTACAGTACAATGGGTTATTGATGGACACGCATGTGGGAACCACAGGAGTGCCAAGAGAACTCATTGTTATCAGCACTGCATAATATAATGCTGAATGAATTAACTGTGGTGATTGCTTAAAATGTACCTTTTTGTGTAATAGCCTTAATTATCAGCAACCCTTTACAATGAGTGGATAATCGTTTTTAATTCGTTCAGCATTCATTGTAGTAACATTAATCATGATGAGCTCATTTGGTTTTAATGTGAATATAATATGTGATACCACAGGAATTCCACTGAAGTTTAGCAGTATATAATGCTTACTATACAGGATTATCAAGAATTCTCTTCACACACAATGAATGCTGTCTCGTACACAGCCCAGGGTATTGCTCAGTTCAGCTGTCCTTGGAAGTATCTACCCAATGAAGCATAAGTCAAGACCTAAGTGAAACCTGAGGCTTTCTGGAGCTCCTTTCTGCAGTGGCTAAAAAGGGGCATTGATGCACTCAGGTAGATGATCTTGGGGGAAACAGTCGGATCAGTTGTGACTCTGTAAACCAAGTCAGCCTTGGATGTATATAGCCTGTGCACCTTTGCGTCAATTTGCACTTGCAATGCATCTAGACAAAAATTCTCACTGAATCAGCAGTTTCTAGGTGAGTCTTTTGTAATTACCAATGCACTGGATACCCATCATACATAACTTGCCAAGCCAGCATATACATAAGGATATTGGTACTTCCTAAATGGAATTCTGTGTGTTGATAGAACACTGGCAATGACTGTTTAATTGCTTTACCCATTACCTGTTGTAAGCAGTGACTGGATTGGCAAGTATCTTTATTAGACTATGTGCTTTGACACAGAATCCAAAAGAAAAAGTGGTGCCAAATTTTACAGTCTTTGCTTTCCCCAGTGGAGATACTTCTCTGGGGCACAACTGACTTCTGATTTTGTTTTATTTGGGACTTGGGGAAGAAGTAGTCAATCCTTGTTGACCTGTGCTAGTTGTATTAACTAGGACACTGGGGAGATTCAAATTTCCACCTGTACTCTTAAGGTATTACTCATTTCTTGTGGGTTTCGGACACATAAAGTTTCAGTCACAATTCAGCTGTGCATAAGCATGCAAAAAGGCATAAATATAGACCTTGTGTGAGTATAGGAGTCTGATATGATTATTTCTATTCATGGATTAAAAATAAACTTGCATGAGCATTCCAGAAATTCAACTCAATTTTAGTCACTCTTAAGAGAACAGAGATTTAAAGCTCCATTTTTGAAAGTCATAAGTTAGACTCTGCAAATTTTCTAAAGTCACAGTGCTGGCTCAGATTTTTCTGAACTGCTGACACCTTTTTTTTCTTTTAATTGTTTATTTTCCAAGCTGTTTCTGGTGAGTGGGCACCAAACCTGCAGTGCTGTGACAATTTATTCTACAGGAGGATGTGGTCCCTGATAGGTTTAGAGGCTCTACAAAAATCTATACAGCCATACTATTTACCCATTTATAAATGTCTTGTGTTAGCAGTAATGAATTTAGAGGTTTCTGCAACTGCTTTTTTATGATGAGACACTTCTGCAATGTTTGCAAATACCTTGACACAAAAATTCAGGAAGTAATTCTATTTGTAAGCTTTCTTGTCCTTTCTATTTATCTTTTAAGGAACTTAGGAGCAGGATTATCTTCATATTATACCTTGTACAAAGTTGAAAATTTTATTGATGTTAAAAATGAAACTATCAAGGAGAAACTAGCTGTTTAAGAGCTTTGCTGTTCTCTTTGCTTCTGCTTTTGAGACTGAATGAAAGTTCATGCTTTTTTAGTGCCTTTTTCAGGAATCATGTTATGTCAAAGTAGGCAGCAGTGCCATAATGGAATTTCAAAAGAAAAGTGGAGCACTGAATGTTTGATTAGATCTGTCAGATATTCAGGACTGACCTGGAGGGTACAAGACACAGGCCAAGTATCTGTTTTAGACTGCCATTCAGACCATTAGAAGTCCAAGCTGGCTTGTGAACAACACATATGTGAGAGTGGCTCTCCATAGCAGCTTTAAGACTGAGCTCTAAGACAATTCAGGCAGGAGAATGCTTGACTACAATAAAATATTCCTATGTAACATTATAACTGCCTTGAAATGGAGTACTGAAATTGTCCTTCTTTATATAAATCAGCCCTTAAACTTGTCCAACTGTTAGACATCTTTTCATTGGTAATATTACTAAACATGAAGGTGCTGTTAATAATGTTTTGTTTTCTATATACCATTGAAAATTATGTTATTAAAACACAGTATACAGAGGTATCTTTTAAAATAGCACTACGCATTCAATTTATTTGGCAAGTTCTTTCTATTGAATTTCAAAAAGTGTTACAAAGTCTCCCTTAAATTAATTTCTCCCACAGAAAATTTATTGATATTTAAGTAAAACCATTACCAGACCACCACCAGTAATACTGGTAAAAAATTAAGCATTCTTACAGAAGTATAATCCATACAATCATTTTAGCCCCGATAGTCATGCATTTTCCTTTTTTTTCTTTTTAGTGGAAAAAGCCAGTGTTTTATCAGATTGTAGAATGCAGAATAAAACAAAAAAATCTCGATGAAAATATAGTCTGGGAATAGGAAATGAGATTAGAGGTGACATATTGTTATCAGCCATGAGGTCTTCTCCAGGCTGCAAGGAGGAAAAAACCAGCTATTCTATGTTAGCCATCATATCAGGCCTCTATTTGTTACAGAATTCAAAAATAATTGTCACCTTAGGCTGCATACAGCAGTATGAATTAGATGTGAGTAGCTATGAACTATGTTTTTTTGGGCAACTTACAGCTTGTATAGCTTGTTGCCCAAAAGGAAGCTCATGGTCAAACAAATTCATATTAGACATTTTTGCTTTTAAGCTCAATAAAATCCATCTTTAAAAGATTTTGAAGAAATCTGGTGCCATTGCAACCCCAGGTAAATGAAGCATGCTTGCGTTCAACTGTTTGAATTTAAACTCCTGCTTAACTTAGTCCACATTAAAAGCTAACCTTTTTTTCTTTTTCTTTTTTTTTTCATTTTTTGTCCCCAGCTGTAATCAAATCAGGACTGTAGCTCTCAATTATGCTTGTCCACGATTTGAGCTCTTGAGCCTTTTTGAAGACTTACTGCTGAGTGTGAAATGTGTGATAAGTTGCGAATGTTTAGACATGATGACAACTCAGAGATCTGATTGATTACTAAAAAAGGATAAATAGAAGGTGTTTTTTGAGGTTTTTTTGGACAGCAGCCCAAAGGAATTTTTAAGAATCTTTTGAGCCATTTCTTATTGAGGACATCACCAAATTAACAAGATTCTTTTAGTACTTAAGGAGAGAAGGAAAAGCCTATTTTAGTTAGTATTTTATGCTTTTTTATTTTTATTCACGATTTATACTGAAATTGCCAAATTTAGCTCTACCATAACTGACAGCAGCATGAAGACCAGAAAGTTCTCCACTTCCAAATAAAAAAGATTCACTGAGGTTAAGAGGGACCAAACACAGTTTTACCCTTTGATCATGTCTAGTTTCAAAAGGTTTCATTATTAATTCTCTTTATTTGGATGACATTTTATTTCACTTTTAAAGCAGTCCAAACTGCTTTATATAGAGTAAATTACAATTGGTATCTCACCAAAATTACCATCAAATTTTAATTTACATTTTAATGACCAAGAACAAGGTGTAAGTCCTCAAGTTCTGTTCTTGTTCTCATTGAAATCAATGATAAAATTGCCAAGGACATAAAAAGAGCAGGATCGTGTATTATGAATTTGTCAGTTACATGTCTTTAAAAAAGGAGCTTGCAGGCCTGTAGATACTTTTCCATGTTACAATTTAATATCAGATAATGGCTATCCAAGAGACTAATAAGACTTTGGCACTACAGAAAACCTTTCTAGGTTACAGTATAGATGCATGGGTACCCCTGATCATCAGAGCAGAAGGTCAGGGTAATGTCATGTTTCAGGGGGAAAAATAGCAGCACTAAGAAGCCACATTGGAAATTTATGGCAGGTAGGCACGTGGTAAAATCACTTTAGTAAAAGTCCATCGTGAGTCTAAAATAAGGAGTAATTATGCATACATTCAGATCCGGTGTGGAAAAAATCCCCCAAAACTGCTGAGAAAGTTAATCATGCTTTCATATTAAATCTATCACAAACCAGAGAATATATTATTAGCACCCACCCTTGTCACAACAGCTATTGACCCAACCACCTCCTGAACTAAAATCCTCCTGTCTGAGTTGCAACAGCTTCAGTTTAAGAGCCATGTCTATGTACTTTGAAAGAAATAAGGATTTCTAACTATGCCCATGGACATAGTTAGATATGTTCATAGTGGGGGAATCATTCTTACTCAAAGCACCTCTTTTTTTCAGAATGCTCTGTCTTTAATTGAAGAACTATCCACTTCCATATTACCTATCTCTCAATCCTCATATGCAGAAGTTTTGCTGTATACCATCTCTTTCACATGGTGTCTAGATCTACCCCACAGATGAAAACAAAATCTCATTCTATTTTCATCATCCTATCAGTCACTAAAATATGTATTTTTTAATTGCATATCTGCCTGTATTACCACTGGAATGGATTGTCTGTTACTTTGCTAGTAATTTTTATTTTGAATGATTCCACTGGATCTATTTCTGTTCTATCAGTATCATCCCTAGCTCATCATTAGTCTGGCCTAGGCCCATACCTACAATGGCCAAGGATGGGGCTTTGTGGTCTTATGATGAAATGCAGTTCTAGGCATGTAGCTGCATTGCCTTTCCACTCCAGCTCATCAGTGTGCCAGCCCCTAAGGTACAAACTACGATTCAATTAATTGGCTGTTAAACTGCAATCTTCTTTCTTCTATTAGCCAGTAACATAAAACTTTACCCTCCACTCTCTCAAAAAAAAATTAAAAAGAAAAAGATCATGGTTTCGTCATGTTGCTGTTTGTGGTTGGGTTACTTAGAATTGCGTAAACATCCACAAAGGCACCATTTCCGTTTCATGTAAGCATGGTAAATTCTTCCTTAAATCTGGTCATTGCTAGAAGTGGAGGGTGAGCTTTTGTTTGGGGACGCAAACACAGTCATTTTGGATAAATAGAAAAGGTTGATAAATTTTTAAGAAGTTTTTAACAAAAAGGGGTTAACGGGTAACTCATTAAGAAAATGAGTTAACTGGAATTATTCTATTAATCGCAAAACAAAATACTTCATTTTTCTTTGGATTCTTCAGATTTTTTCATTAGTATCAAATTTGGAAACAAAGAAATGAATGGTTTGTTTAATAATTGTAAAACTGAACCCTTTTGTTTCTTTCTTACCCTCATGCATATTTCATTTGACAGAAAGAGCCTACTCAATTCAACCCAGAAATTGTTTTCCAGTAAATATCATGTTCAGTGAAAAAAAGTCACCTGGCTACAAAATGCTAAAATTCAGTAGCTGTCTTGGAGGAACCTCAGCCCATAACTGTGACGAAAATTAGATCTCCTTTGCCCCTTCTGTCTGTTATCAACCTCTTGTCTCTTGTAAGCAAAATCTATATTTTTACTCTTCCATTACCTCACATCTTAGTGGAGTCTGAGGTCAGTATCAAGACTCCTAAATGTTATCATAATACAAAACATAAGAAGTAAGACAAGATGATAGTTTCTGTTTTTAGAATTGGAAGAAATTTATTTTGTAATTTTACATATAGAAGTTGCATGGTCATGAAGAGGGAAGCTACTAAAGAACACTTGTTATACAGTTTTATAAGAGGCATATGCCTAGACTAATACAAAAGGGTCAATCCCTTTATCTTTATGCTTCTTTTCCATAAAAGTAGAATTGAAATAATATTCCAAACTATAATTTGGACAATGGGCTGTAGGAGACAGTTGATAGTTTAAAAATCAACATATTTTTGGTATCCAAATTTTTTCTCTTCAAAAATATTTTTACATGTGCACATTTATATGTACACAGGGTTGGTTATTTTGTTTTCTTTGTTTTTTTTTTTTTATTTTCTGTCTTTTTTTTTAATATGCAAAACCAAAAAGAACCAATCAAAATAAATTAAAAATAAAGTATCTCAAGTACTCTGCAAATGAGAAAACACAATTAGTTCATGGTAATTATTTTTAGATAGTTTTTCAGTTTCCCCAGAGAAGGCTTAAAGAAAATCTTAAATCCACTCTGCAGACTAAAAGGGAGCAATATCCTGGTAACTCTGTTAGAGCTTTGACATTCACATATCTTTTTATAAATCTACAGTACCGAATCCACTTGCTTATCTAAAAATTGTAGAAATAACCACTATGTAAAGTCCACAATTTTGGTTCGTTTCGTAGGGTTTTTTTTCTCATCACTGAGTATGATACGGAACTTCAAATGTAGTTGAAATATGTTTGGGAGAGTTACCAGCATATTCTGACTTTCATTTAAGTGTGGAAGAAGAATTTCTGTGATTTCGTTGGGGAATGGTTTCTTTAAAAGAAGTGTATTGAGCCACAATGAATGTCAAATGCTTCAAGAAGTAAAAGACAGTGTTTAGCAAGAAACTTTGAGCCTTTCAGTTTCCAAGTACAGCAGTCAAAGGGAGACTTTTCTTCCACACTCTATCATTACCCCTTCAGCCCCTCTGACATTTTGACATATCATCATTTCCATGATCTCAAGCATGTATACATTGATTTTTCAATCACTCTCTATTAAACCCAACAAAAGAAATTTAATGATCCAATTGAATCAATCCAGGGGAAATAACTGCTATTAAAAGATTCATGGTATTCTCAAAGTTTTCTTTTTTGTTGTTTTCTCAACTGAAATAAACAAAAAGTTGCTTGTTCCCTTCAAAATAAAAAATCATATTTGAGTAAGGGGATATTGAAGGGCTTGAAGGCAATGAAATCATCTGTAGTCATAGTAACTTAGGATCCCTGCCAGGGCCAGAGAGGAAAGCACAGCTGGGAGAGACATGCTACCTCCTAAAATAGCATTTGGGATTTCCGCAGCTCAGCTAAACTCTGATGGAACTTCTTAGACATGGTCTACAGGTCAGTGCAGCAAGGAGGCAGGACCACAACATGCCTTCCATTAGGGAAGCTACTTCTGCATGGAGGACAAAATTCATGATGTGTTTGAGAAACACAGCTGTGGCTGATCTTTGCACTAAGGCACATACAGAGAAGATGCTTCTTGTGCACTAACACAGAAGCAGTGACTTTGTAACACAGATATCTGCTAACAATTTTTCATGCATTGCCTATATATTGCTAAGGGTCTATCTCTAAATGTGCTGTCTGTTGGCATCTTTCCAAAAGGTAAGAACTAATATAAAGTATGAAGGGTCTGTACTTCATACAGAGGATAGAAAAGTTGTTACATCAACTCTGCAGGGATGAAAGCCTGATATTCTGGTTCCCGTATTGCAATATTACCAGTCCTGTTAGTTCCCACTGAATATTTCCTCTTTTATCAGCAGAAACCTTTCTGGCTTACTCATGTGTATTGGAATAGAGAGTTCCGGCATTTGGTGAAAACTTGATGAGCAGATGTAACTGCTGGCAGAGCATTTCTGGGGAATACTGACTGACTGATGGAAAATGTACACTATTACCTCTTTAAGGGCTGAAATAGGAAGCCTTTTCTCTTCCTGTTCACTTGGGACAAAACCAACTGTACATAACTTATCTTTTCCCTTATTAAGAAAAGATATGCCTGTATGGAAACAAAGCACTTGATCTCTGTGTCCAATTAGGTAGTGTATACAACTGCAGCTACCCTGAATTCCTCTATCAAAGATAAGAAACCTGTGGATATTTTCATACTGACTTTTTTGACCCCGGACATTCAGTGAAGTTCAAGCTCTGGAAAAATTATTTGCCAAACATAAGTGGATGATCCCACAGGGTCAGGAGCTGAAACCCTAGGCACACACAGAATATGGTTTGTCTTGGACCATTCATTCTGCCTGCCACTGTCCCAGCTGCTCATGGACACTTGCCACACCAGTTTGATAAGCTGAATGCAAGTCTTTTGAGGGATTTCCTCTATCATGTACAAAAAAAGCAGAGAGACCTTGTAGACAACTGAAGCTTGACTCCCCTTTGTTATTTAGTGACTTTTCCATGTTATGACAGTGATGAACTAAGTTGGACCAAGGATCAGGTTTGGTTTTACCCACCTTCCTCTGGTCCAAGCCCAAGGTATGATATAGATGCAGCCTACCTGATTTCATATAGAGTAATAGAATGGATTCCTGAGCAAATAAAATGAAGCTTTTAAAGATTTTTATAGATTTCTATTAACTACAAGCAGCTGGAGAAAACTGCAGTTTCACAGTTCTATCACATTCTTGACTTGGGTTGGTCAAACCAACCAAATGCAGAAATGTTTAGTTATCTTAGAAAGATGATTGTACTAATGCAGCTACATTTTTTCAGGATGTGGGGTAACGTGTCTACATCAGGAAGTATGAAACTATGTTCTGTCAGATTCAGCGTATCTGCAGCAGTTAGAGTATGAAGGAAGAAGAATCTCAAAACCCAAAAGAGGTGATAACATTTTGGGAGTTTGAAACTAAAGAAATGAAAGTTGGATCTAAAGGATTAGAAAGAAAAAAAAAAAAAATCTGTATTTGGAAAAGATAGAAGAAAGAACCAAGTCTCTCAAGCTCTTACTTTTTTCTTGGATCTTTCCCAAGCACTGAGTCAAACACTTGTAAGGTTGTTTGCTCTCATCCGCAGATACCTATGGAGACTGTCAAGCAAATAAAAGGTCCATTTCAATTTTAATGTTTCAAATAAGATGATATAATTATTTGTTAGTTTACAAGAACTTTCCTTTCCTAATCTTATTTTGCATATTTTTGCAATACACTGAGTAATTTCGGAAGCTAGCTGGATACTATTTCCTTCATGGAAGCAGATGCAGTCTTTTATTATATCAATCAATTTATTATATCAATCATGCTTCTCAATATATTCAGAATTTCTCTATGTTTCATACAAATCAGTCTAAAATAATCAGCAACCTGCCGTGCAATGATTGCAATTAGAGTTGTGCAAATCTTGGCCGTTTCAGTTGTAGGGCTTTCACAAGAATACTTTCTTTTAGAAGTACTTTTCTTTTTAACTGATTCACTGTTTGAGCTCATGGGCCAATGTAAAAATAAAATTGTCCAATGACTTTTCATAACACAATTGAAAAGTAACCTCACATGAATTTGTTAGACATATTCATCACCACTCACTGGAACATCTATGAAACATAGCTGATATTCACCACATTTTTATTTTCTTCTCCATTTTTGGAGCAACTTCCCCTACACTCACTAGGTAATTGTCATACCATCTCAGTGATCTAAGAATCAAGATGTTTTCTTAGCTCAGAAAGTTTTGTTTTCTCTATCACACTTCAAAGCACTTCTAATTTTTTTAAAAATAAAACAAATTAGTTTATTATTATTTCTTCTCTGTCACTTTATGCTTGTCCAGAATCCATAAACAGTGATCTTAGCATGTAAACAACGATCTTTGCAACTAATTGTATTACAATTTTTGAAGATTACACAAAGCAAAACGCTACAAAACTTGGTCCCTTCACACTTCTGTAGCTTTAAGAAATGTCTGAATTAAACATAATGGTGCCTCTGAGATGCTCCTGTTATAGCTGACAGATGCCAAGGTCTGTACATGTGTTTATATCATGGAGAAAAACAAAGCTGTATCATACAGAGATTAAGCAGTTCCACAGCTGGACTGGTCAGGCCTGCCTTAAAGCACAACAATAGACATCTCCAATCCACCGTGACATTAGGTTGACAGTCTTTATCTGCCATTGTTACTTAAAACATGGGAAAAGTGTTTCTTTGAAAATTCCAAAAGGCACCGGATGTGCTGCACTACCCAGCCTATCATTTGTTTGTAAGGCAGGGCTGAAGAAAACCATAGTTCTGGACCATTTAGTTATACACCAGTGACCAGAGAATTGCATACATGTCTCCCAATCCACTGTGCTCCCTGAAGCATGGCCTTTAGACTATTATATAGGATTTGGACAATGAATCTTTCCCACCCCTAAAATAAAAGAAAATTCTGAATAGACAATGTTTCAATCTAATATTGTTCCATGTAAAGAATAATATTTTTTTTTAAGTATAGCTACAATGGGGTCATTCAGCACATTAAGGAATGACAGACTGTGAAGATTTTTCAGTCTTAAAGAAAATACATGTATCTTCTGGGATAAGAATAAAACAGTTACTTCTCAGTGTTTGTAATCTCTGAAAAAACAATTTTCTGTCTGCTGGGAATGAAAGTTTAATCCTGCAGGCAGTATAGGTGTATTATTCTAAATCATAATACATTTCAGAATTCCACAATTCTTTGTAGCATGATTGTATTTTAATAAGGAAATATGGAATAAAAAAGGTTTTTATGAACTCCTGTTTCTTGCACTAAGAAAATAAGGTTTATTTTTCAGGCTATTCATACTTGAAATGTGAATTCTTGTAATTATTGACGTTACTGTAATATGGACACTTGTATGCACCTGTATACATTGACATACATAGAACACCTCTGGTATTAATTTTACAGCACATCCATACTACAAAGTGAGGTGGTTTTGGACTGTAATGAACTGAAAAAGAAATAAACAAGGAAGCCTTCAAATAGAATTTACAATAATAAAATACATTCAAAGAATGCTTGATCACCATATAGTGAAAGAAAAAAAATGTAGGAAAGAACTTCACAATCTCTTGTTATTCATTTGTTTTTTTAAAACACTAGCTGTACTTTGTCTCTTCTAGTTTACATAATAATAAAATGTGAGAGCAATCAAGTACTGGAAGTGAACTTAAGCTTCAGCACAAAAGAGGATAGAGTCTCAAAACACAATGGAGGTACTGAAGTAGTACTGTAGATTTCAGATGAAAGGATAATCGAGTGGACCTAATAACACTCTAAGTCATAAGAACCCAAATTTTTTAGTGGCCCGTCTTTGGAAGTACGGTACAGAGTACTTTTAAAATGTGTAGATGCATGTTTTAAATATCTTGACACCAGTGGCAGAGATGTGTTTCATTTTCCCCAGCCTCCATACTTACAGATATCCCAGTGTACGTAAAGTTAGGAAATACATGGTGCCAGGTCGGAGAGAAATGAGTATTTATATTGAATAAGATTTACCTTACAGAATAAACAAAAAGTAGCTATACTAGCATATTTCCCAAATGATCATTCAGTTTATAGAATGACTTAAACTTAGAACGAATCTTCACCAACTAATGAACCAGCTCCTCCCTATATAGGAGTGGACACTGCAAGGCAAAAGAAAAATCAGTGCTGGCAGTAGTTAGCCTAATAATACCTAATGATAAAGTTTGGATCCCATAACAGAGTACTCTGCTCCACAAACCTTGAGAATGGTAATTGATTATACTGACAGATTTGTGCTTTTTATTACAGAAACAATACGGTTACCAGTGGTTACTAATCATAAGTGATTTAGGGCCCCATGAAGGAATCTCATCATTACACCATCTCTCTTTAATCAGGGAATTTCATCACAATTTTTCATTATTACAAAAGAAACACAGTGTCATCATTCTGCATGGCCAAATTTAATCTGAGGAGTCTCCCACAATGTTAGACTAGCAGCAACAAAGAATATCTATCCATAAGTTTATTAGTCATATAACTATATGGAAACAAGACATTTTTTTCTTCTACTGAAAAATAACACTTCCTACTCAAGCAATGTTGTGAGAGGTCTGTGTGTAACATTGTTCAAAATATAGCAACCACCATTCAGCCAAGAATTTGGAATATAGTTCTTTTAAGGAAATGAGTTATATGTTCTACTCTCAAGAAAGCATTTAAGCTTAAATTTTAAGCACATGGTTTTACTTTGTCTGATTTATTTAACATTAATCACATAGTTACTGCTTTGCTGATCAGGGATGGTATTACACATATGCTTAAAGTTAAGCATTTGATTAAGTGTTTTGTTACAACACTTTGCACTGGGCCCGACAGCACATCTAAAAGAAGTTTTGGAAGATTTAGAAAGCTCTTAGAGAGAGTCTAGTCCTGCAGCATAGCTGTCATTTTATGTTGACATCAACAGAATTTTCCTAATTTAACACAATAAGCAATATTGGACCTCAATGTGATGCAAACACAAAAGGCCTACTCTGCATCAGCACTGTCTTCATCATCATCATCACCACCACCACCAATTCATTAAGTGAATAACTGGGACAGGTAAGTTGTTCCACTTACTAAATGACTCATATCGATTGCAAGTAACTTTAGTTTTTGCTACATCACAGCAGCATAAAGGAGCTGCTGGCAGCTCCTATGAGATAATTGAAAAAACTGTCGTTAGGAATGAAATTATTTTACATCTCTCCCCAAAGGTATAAGACCGGAAATGTGAAAAAATATAGTCATCATAGGTACTGACAGGTACCAGCTATTTTGATCCCTACATTTTCGGAAATGTACTATTTAAAATTACTTGGATTTTTGTTGTTATTTGTTATCAAAATAACACATGAAGTTTCAGTTCTTATTTAAAATTCATATTAATAATGTATCTTACCATAGCTAAATTAGTCATGGTAGGTTTGAACTCAGTATGTTTCTTTTCCTGTCTGGCAATCATTGCCTTCTTTCTTCCCGCATATTTTTCTTTATTTTTTGAGCAATACAATTATGCACTCATTATGGTTTTAATACAGAACTTGAAGAGAGATGGGGGGGGAAGGGAGATTTCTACCACATTTGAGAGGAGAACAGGTTTGGGTCTTTGACGCCACCCTCTTTTCTGGTTTGGAAGGGCTTTTTGTGTCTTGAGCTTTTGCTTATCTCAAGCTTTCAATTCAGAGTTCATTGCTCTCTTGTTGCTGAGGTGTCTCAGGAAAAAAGAGAAAACAGCAAGTCTCTTGGGCAGCAAGGCTTCATCTGTAGTGTAGCATGCACCATTGTGCCTGTGTTAATGTCAGGATGTTTCCCAGGCTCAGCCTGACATTGAAATTTTCTTCCTCCACAGTTAGCACTTACTACTGAGATATAGAAAGGTGAAGAAACAACACTGAATGACAGCTTTCTATTAAATAGATAATTTTTTTATTATTTTTTACCCAACTGTGTATTAAAAAAACCCCAAAACACAAACCCAAATACAAACCAACCAAGCAAACAAAAAACCCCCAACAACAAACAAACAGACAGAAAAAGCAGAAAACCCAAAGAGGGACGTCAAAATAAAAGGACCTTACTGCCTTCCATGTGAAATAATCTCCACCAGAAATTCATGTATACCACTTAATAGCCAGCTTAAAAGGAGCATCCGGTTGTCAATTGGCTTTTTCTTTTTATGCAGTATTCCAGCTGGTCTGGCTGAAGCACAAATAGGTGAAAATGACTTTTCAAGGTCATTCTGTATGAACTCAGCTCATACTAACACTTACTGATTGCTTATTCCCAGTCCTTCCTATAAGCCAGTGCATCACGTATGCATTCCTATGTGGTTAAATCTTTGAAATGATGTATTATGTTCTGATGACACATTCTTTAAGAAATCCAGTTGTTATAAATTGAAATTGTATTTACTGTAAAGGCAATGATCTTGTGACTTTATTTGATATGCAGGTGGGTGTTCACATTTCCATAGGAATTTCATTGTAATTCAGGATCACTTAAATACTAATTAAGTTGTCTCTTCAAGATTATTTTATTATAATGCTCATACAGTTCATGTGGTTTGGGGTTGGTTTTTTGCTGGTTTTTTTTTTTTTTTGCTTCAAAGTAAAATTTAAGCTGATCTGTCAAACTCAAACTCAAATTAAGGTTCTAAACCTTGGAAAAATAGGAAAAATAGTGCAAGCAGCTTTAACTGCTTCAGGGATGGAAGAAGTTACTATGATAGGTGAAAATGTAAAGAATTATCCATTAATCTATTAAAAAGAGAGAATGCAAAATAAGCCTCAAATAAAACACTGTGCTAGCTAACTTATATCCCTTTAAGGAAGAGCTCAGGATACCAAGACCAAGTCCAGAAATAAGCAAAAACTTTACATAGAGAATCAGCCTCCTAAGACGGACATCCTGAAAAAAACAGTGATGGGCATCATGAAATCAGAAAGTTGAGGACAGAAGCAGCAGCACAGGATTAAGGCTGTCTTCCTTTACAGAAGTATTCATAGAACTATAGAATAGTTAGGGTTGGAAAGGACCTTAAGATCATGCAGTTCCAAACCCCCCGGCATGGGCAGGGACATATTGCACTACATCATACTGCCTAAGGCTCTGCCCAACCTGACCTTGAACACTGCCAGGGATGGAGCATTCACAACTTCCTTGGGCAACCCACGTATTGCAGAATACTGAGACTTGCTTCAGGAAAGTCAGGAGAAACATTTACTCTTGGGTACTCCAGAAGTCCTCAGTGCCTTTTCCACAGCTTTGACTACACAATGGGGCTTGATGGCATTATTTAAATCTCTGTCTGATTACATTTGTAATTGGCTGATTTGTATTTACTATAGGAGGATGTCACTTGGGATGAATATTCTTGTAAACACTAGCAGGGCACTTAGAAAAGTATTTCATGCTAGAAGTTTCTTTCTCTAGCCAACCTAGACTCCATCTACATATAATCCTTGAAACAGAAGTATACTCCTTACAACATTCCACTCTGAGGAATGATTTGTTCTTTAGAGGTAGGTGAACTAAATAAAATGCAAAATTTGCATGATTTTTTTAACCAATTACTTTTTTTCTCATAGACAAGACATGGGAGAAAGATCAGAGGAGGGAAAAACACAACCCTGCAAGCAACATCCTTCCTTTTGATTATCCACAGAATGTTTTGGTTTGTGATCAGTCCTTTCAGGGGTCCTAGGTTCCTCCTGTGGTCTTCTCTGTCTCTATACAGCCCTCGGGCTCAGGTCTTTCCCTCTGATATAAATCTGTTCAAGTCTGGTAGTCAATTTGCCTACTGATCATGTTTGCCCCTTTTTAACAAAAGTTCTTAACATCCTCTTCCATTGTTTCTTCTTCTCTGCTGATGATTGTACACTGATCAAACCTTGTGCCCTGCAGACAGCTAGCTTTCTGTGATCATTAGGACGCCATTCTTATTTAACTTCATAGGTAAAAATTTGCTGGGAAAAGGATGAAAACCCATCTCTGTGAATACATTTTCAAACCCAGTTCTGAATGCTGTTCCCTGGCTTTAATTAACTTGTAAATGCACAAGAATACATGGATAATGGCAACACAGATTCTATGCAATTGCTAGAAAAATTGTCTTTCAAGCGTAGCTGGTCTTCAAAAGTAGTACACTGCAAATTAGTAGCAGTTCTTCTCTATCTATTAATTTCTTGTGCCTTCTGCACTCAATGCCACTTAGCTTTGAGTAAAAAACAACAAAAACGTGGAACAAACTGAATTAGTTTACGGGTTTCTTTTCTTCCTCATGAGACTTGAGAATTTCCTACTGTAATAGTATATCACTAACTATGGGACATGATATCAGAAAACATGTTTTCAAAATAAGGGTGGCCAAGTGCTGGAATAGGTTGCCCTGAGACATTGTGAAAATTCTGTCCTTGGAGATATTCAAAACTTGACTGAATATGACCTTGAGCAACACTGTTTTAACTTCGAAGCTGGCTCTAACTTCAAAGCTGGCTCTGTTTTGAGAGAGAGGTTGGACCAGATGATCTCCAGAGGTCCCTTACAACTTAAATTATTCTGTTTCTGTGTCAAATGCAGCATTACCTTGTGCAGCCCAAGAAGAGCTTTGTATAACATGAAAGCACAAAATACGTGCTATGTTCACAGCTTCTTAATAGAAAGAACATCACTTTATAGTGAATCCCTTAGCAGATCTTTTATTCAAATGCTTAAATTTCTCTTTGCCTCATTTTTGTCTGTAAAATGGGAATATTATTGTACTTCTGCATGTGCTTAAATTAAACAGGAAGTGAGTGCAGAGAGGTGATTGACTTTTCTTACGGAAAAAAAGAAACAAAATGTTTAATTTTGTCCTTAAATTCTGTTTTATTATAGCTACAATTGTATCCACTATATTTTTATGAAGATTATTTTTCTTATCTGTTTGAACATCCAAATGGAATAAAGATACCATAGATATATTTACAAGCACTCAAGTCTTTGCATTCCACTGTTTCAACTCTAATTTTATGTATTGAGGAATGCTTGGAACAATTTTGAGCTTTATCCAGCTACTATAAATATATCACAAATAATTCAGATCACAGTTTTGTCTGAAACTGTAGTTTACGGCTGTAAGAGAGCTCTGTGTGACTGAAGACTTTTAAGTAGACTTATGAGATTAGTAGCAAACATCTTCATAATTAGAAACAGCAATTGGTGCTTCTTGATATCTGGTACTTTACTAATATATTTTCATTTAATTTTGTTTCAAGCACATACCTGTAGTATAACAGCTAAAAGGAAATTTTATTTTGGAAAGACTGCCTAAATTATTATTTCAAGTGGTCAACAAGTATTCAATCCATGACTCTTCAAATTACCATGCTGATTTGATATTCATTTTTTCTGCTTCCACATTAAAAAGCTAACAGTACATAGTAACAGTAGGCAACATAAAATGTCTCTGCCAAACTTGGTCAATAATTGCATAGCATTTCCAGCTGTAATTAAAATCTTTCACAGTCTATATTCATACAGCATTCTTTGAAGTTAATTGGGTTTAGATCACTGCAAAATCATTTTCATGTGATATATTTTCACTTATTAAAAACTGCACATTAGTTCATTGAAAATGTACAGCATGTCTCTTAATTTGAAAGTATTTAGAATTTTAAGTTGAAGTATCAAAACAGCTAATTCCTAGTTTCTAATAACATTCAAAAAAGAAAATCCTTTCCATTTGGAGATAATTACACTAATGAGTGCTAGCATAAGACTGTGAAGGACAGGCCCTTCCAAGTATTGGGATTACCTTATTTAGCTAGTTACAAAGCTGGAGGCCTTGCATTCACTTGAACAAGATCAGAGGTCCCACTTACAAGAAGTAAACAGCACCAGCTGTGCTACTTTTAGGACAGTCCTTCTTGAGAACCTGTTTCTTGGCATATGGAGGCAGGATCCAGTGAAAGGGAGCATGGGTATGAAAAAAGGGTGCTTTTGCAATTTTTTCCCTTAAAACCCTAGACTGTGCTAGAGTTCAGGTCTTTCAAGCATTGAAGATTGGGAACCCAAAGACAGCAAATTACTGGAGCCTTTTAGAAACACAGCTGAGATTTCATTCTTTGTGAAATACGACTGCTATATGATTTGGAAATCATAATATTGAAACTCTTGAAAATGTTTTCACACAAAATTTGAGTCATAATGGGAGTGAGTCATTCTGTCTACTGATACATTCCAAGTATCTAATGTGGAAAGCTAGTCTTTATATGCTCCCTTCCAAGTCATCACAAAGAGAGCTCTGGGCTCCCCAGACCTGAGTCTGCAGAGTGGCCCATGTCTTTCCACTGGCTGTAGAAGAATAACAGTAAAATTTCTATTTTGAGCTTGTCATTTCAAGCAGCTCAGATCTCATTCCTCTAACCATTCCTGAAAACTACTGAGGAATAGATATGCATGTGAGACAATGTGACAGGCAAAACCAAACTGTGTTATATTTGTCAGATTTTTAGTATTTCTTAAAAATAAATGGTTTGAAAAACATTTTTAGCTACACAAGGGTAAGAACAAACATAGCACAAAAATAATATGTATTCATGTTTTATCCTATACTTCTTTTATTTTCTATAATTTTGGTAAAATCTGAGAAACTGTATTAAAAGAAAACACATGTGCTTTGAATATACTGCACATTCTCACCCACCTTCCTTTTAAAAAGCCAATTATGAATTTCCAATTACTGAATAAAAATAACATTTTAAATGCATAGCATATATATGGGTAAAAAAGTTGATTAAATTCAATGTATGCTTGAAAAGAGGGCATAAAAAATCTTCTTTGAAAAGGTTATAGACAAAGTTGACTGTCCAGATATGTTCTTTGTTGAGAATTGTCAGACTTAGAATAAAAAATACACAATAATCCTCTCTCTTATTCAGCACCTCACTGTTTCATGCTTGATTCGCTGACTTCCAACCCAAATTTTATAAGGGAGGACCTTATATTCTAATATAAATGTAAAGTTCTTCGGGAAAATGTGTGCCTTATGAACAATAAAATGTCAAACCCGATTATGTCATCAGTTGTTTCTATGAGCTCACAGGACACTTTTCAATGTAAAAAGGCAACTTCAGCTTCTGGAGTCTTATCAGAACTCTAAAGCTTGGCCTGTAGACTGATACTCCTTATCCACAATTCTGTGTAATAGGTTCATGTATAATGTTTGTGTCTGTTTGCATGTATGTATAACTATGCACACACATGCTTTTATTTATGTACTCATTTGCCTAGACTTGGTTAATCATTTTAGAGTTCAATTCTGTGAATATTTTTAGCAAACTAATGTATTAATTAAAATCCCACTGAAGAAAGTATTTAGTTAACAATGAATGTATAAAGGCACTTGTTTTCTTTCTCCTGATGGCTTAGTCCACCAACACAGTTCACACTTAAAGCAGCTGCCAAAACTTAGGCAAACTCTGCATGTATTTAAAGTGTAACATGTTTTATTTAGGTGCACAAACCAGGCTGAAAACAAAATGGTCACTTAGCTGCAGAGTAATCCTTTCTTTCAGGACTTTCATCCCAGTGTCAGTAACCAAGTTCTTAGAAACAGTTCCCTTTCAAAACCTAATTCTGACTAAAGCATTACAAAAAATCCCTGCTATCTTGTATGGTTCTCTCTCTAACATCTGCTTCCACACAGAACTTGTGCTGAGAAAAAGGTAATATGTAGGTCTACCAGAAACTAGTGATTTTTACTTTATGCTGAAATGAATACTTTTAAAATGATACTTAACAACACTGTTTTGTTATACACATAATAACAAAAATATTTTTACCTTGAAGACTAATTATTTCTACTAAGATTTTTGATTATTCAATTAAGGAACAGAAAGCCAGTGCCATGTATCAAATTAAATGAGTTATCGTTGATGTGAGAATCTCTAGTAAACTATTACAAACAGGAAATTTTTTTCTTCTGTTTAGTTTATTAAAGGCCTCCAGTTCTCACTAGATCCAAGTATATCACACAAACAAAGTTTAAACGTTCCTATCAAAATACACATGTAACTAAAGATTGGGGATTTTTCACTCGAGAATATTAACAACAAATTAATTTAGAAAGTTGTTAATTTTGTCCCCACTGTATCAATAAAAGAAGCAAATATATTTTCTTCTAATAAGCTCTTAGAAGAACTAAATGTATTACTATAAATCAAAATTCTGAAGCAGTTCTGTCTTAGCTCCTGTGTTTCGACTGAAATAGGCAAACTACTTTCACTGAGTAATTCTCTGGTGTAAACATAGAGCAATTTAACAATTCCTAGCACAACCAAACAAATATACAAAAAATAACTCAAAACAAGCTAAATTCTTCAATATACGTGTTGCCTACACAGACAATTGCATACCAAATCATCTGCTTATGACTAGTAGGTGTAAAATCTTAATTTTTCAGAAAGATTCTTTTCAATGAATTATCAGTGTTTCCTGTTATGTAAAAAATGTATAGATAGGTAGAATTTGTGTGGTACAGCTATAGCCACAGTGGAAAGACCAAAGATATTATCAATACAAGATGTAGAACACCTTCTTAGCCAGAGTCCCTTGGTGGGCTCTTGTCTGCAGAAAAGGAGTTTTCTGCCAGACCAGACATATTCCCTTCACACCCTTGTGCTTGCAGCCTGGCTAAGATAAAATAAGCTGAACGGAAAAAGGGAAGAGAAGTGAATGAAGGGCGGTGGGTGGGAGGAGTGGGGGGGAAACACGGACACTGACAATACAGAAAACGTTTCCTCCCTCTGTTCTGCCAGTCTTGCAGCACCTCTGGATTTTTAAATATGAAGTTTGAGGAGAGACTGAGTGGGACAGAGTGTTCTAGTCTTGCAGATTACAGCAGGAAGATGGATGGGTGCCTGCTCTGGGAGACAAAATGCCCACCTGAGCAGCGCCAGACCCTCCTGTTCCCATGGTGCGACAGGTCCTGTAACCCCGTGCTCCAGCCCGAGTGAGGTCCCATAGTGCTCAGGCAGCCCAGAAGATGGAGCAGTTGCCAAGGCCTATCAGGTACTCTGCTGTTTTTCTGATCAATTAACTGTAGCTGAGAGCATGCTCTGCATCATGAAGGCTTTTTGTAATCTGAAAGAGTTGCCCCTTGCAGATTTTCCAGCCTCCCGTCCAGTGCAGTTGGCCCCATCAACGCATGCGACACAGGAGATCTTTGTATTTTCTTCTCCCTGTTTCATCAAAATGGTTCTTGTGCACTGGGACAAAAGCCAGCCTCAAACAGTAGGCTGTTTGGCTGCTTTGCAAAACAGTATTGTGCCATCCTGAGAAGCTTTGGCAGCTGGTAATGAGGGACTACAGGGACTAAGATCCATGAAGTACATGGCTTCTTTAGAAAAATGCCCTTCCTAGTGCAGAGGAGCTGAATGGGGTGCTGAAGATGAGGCTAAGGGTTTTATAAATATTCAGAGGCACGGGAAGTGCAGCAGTGCACAGGGGATTGCTGTGTGAGCAGAGGACGTCAGCACCCTTAGGCTGCAGTTATTGCTGAGCTCTGCTTCTGCATCAGCCAGCCCCTCTGATGCCCTGTGACAAGGTTGGTCTTGGGAAGGGGGTGATGGATCTGTCCCTAGCTTAATTATTATATTAATTTAATGACTATCTCACTTCATATTCTTATTATCTCTTTTGTTGTGGGAACTGCTGAGTGTGTGATCTGACTGACCCATCACTAGGTTATCTTACTAAGCAAACTGTTGGCTGACCACTGCTGGTGGCACTAAAAAAACATTAATTTTTTAAGATGTGAACCTATATATTTAGTAAAAGTAATGATGTGGGCAATTCTACATAGGTTATTAAGTGACAATCCCTTCAGCTTTATTTGCTCATTTTGCAGCATTTGGCCTTGTACAATGTAGTTCTTAAGCAAAATCCAGAGTCTGAGAGAATTGTTTCCACCAGTTCAGCTTCTCTGTGGATCAGGTTCAAATGTTATTTTAAATGCCCAGCATTCCATACTTCTGACATGAGAAATGAGCAAGTTTGTAAGCACTTTTTTTCTTAAAGTGATCTTCCTATTTAGTAACTTTGAAGCAGTTTGATACAGCTGTAGTTACTTCACATCAAGGCAGCCTGTCCTAAACAGCTGGATCAGGCTTCATGTCAAGGCAGCCTGTCCTAAACAGCTGGATCAGAGGAATAAGAGAGTATGTCTGAATGAGCGCATGTGTGCATGCTGAAATAAAATACATGAGTGCATGCACAGGTATTTCTTTCCATGACTAAAACCACCCAGGCTAAAAAAAAATGAAATGCCTATGGAAAGAGGTTAATACCAATTATAAACCCACAGCTCATTATATACATCTCAAACTAATATAGATACAACCTGATTTAAGATTGGAAACTTGTGGCTAAAGGTATTAGTTGGCTCCCTGTGAAACTAGGTTTATTTAATCAATGTTGCTTCCACTAGAAAAGTGGATTAGTTTTTCTTTAAGACAGAGTTAGAAGTTTTGCAGCTAATTTATTTTAATAAGCATTCAGTCACTGACTGCTGCAGAAAAAGGCTAAACTGTAATGAAGATCCTGGAAAGAAAGCATGACTTAATTATTTTTCTGGGATGGATAATGAATAAATTAGCTACGCTGTAGGCTTGCCGTTTGTATAGAATTTATTACTTTTGCTTTAAGAACCATATCATGACAAAGTCGATTTTTCTCCTGACTGCAAACTGATTGATGGGGTAATGTCTGGTTGTGAAAGACTTCCTCTTCATCATTGTGTTGCCAATGTTGGTATCACAAAGTGAGTTTGAAGTTTTCCTGAGTGCATGTTCTCCTAGTAATTACAGATGACAATTATTTTAATTTCTTTTTTTTAAGAAGCTTTCTAATGATGTAAATTACAGAATGAATAATTTAGATGAGACCAAAGATGCACATAGCTCAAAAACTACTTTCTTGGTTCTTAATTTGTTGCCACAACATCTTCTACATGAAGAGCTAAGTACTGTATTTAGAATGACAGCCGGTGTTTTCATGGGAAGATGTGTATGAACAAAAAGGTTTTGCCAAGGAACAACTAAAGAGTGGTCTTGCAAGTGTTAGAAGGATGAAAACTTTAAGGATAAAGACTAATAATTTGACATGGCACAGGGAATATAGGTTTGATTTAATTCCTACTAAAGTCAGTGGAAGACTTTGATTTAAACAGATCTGGATTTGGCCTGCTAACTGTGAGAAAAATGGGGACTTTAAAATGAAGAAAAATGTGGAATAAATATCAGGAGGAAAAATAAAAATGAGCTGTGTGATTTACTGCAGTGCAAATCCTCCCAGCAAAATGAAGCATCACACTTGGTTAAGATAATGAAAATAGGATTAAATAAAGCATTAGAAAAAGTATTGTAGAAAACTTCACTTTGACGTGCAAATTGACTGTTTTACAGGCTCTGTCTTCTTGGGACTTTCTCCTTTTTTTCTCTTGACATATATATGATACACAATGTCTTCAGATATATTGCTTAGGATATATCTTATTCTCTGCTCCTCGTCAATCCAAGGCACTAAAAATCCATATTGGAGCTTTAATATCTCTTCACTAAGGAACTTTCCACCACATAGTTTCAGGCACCCTGAGTAAAAGCATTTCTTTCAAATACTGTTTCTTGGTTTGATATTCAAGTTAGCAATGTATTATGTTTTAATTAAAGGCAAACATTGTACTAAATAGGCATTACTTGTTCTGAATAACTTTCTCAGTGAGCTGTTGAGCATTTTTCTGGAGGGAAAAAAACCTTGAACTTGCAAAGCAAAAATGGAAAAGATCAAAGTAGCAGATTTGGCTCTGAAAGATACATTACTAAGCTGCTCCCTATATTGCAGTCAAAGGTCCTTACTAGTTAAGGGTCAGTGAAAAAAGTACAAGGAAAGAGGCTGAAACAGATAATCCTGTCTTTTTTTACAGTCCCAAGAGTGCTATACTGTTTGGGGGGTTGTTCATCAGCTGCAGAGGACACAAAGTTCTTATCTGCTTATTTCCACAGAAAGTAATCATCTTTTACTCCTTTACGAATACAAAGCTAAAATCATTATGATATATTCCATCAAATGCTATGCTGTCAATGGGAAAAGCTTTGAGAAAGGTCAGTTGTTTGACTCTTAAGCTTCAGCATTTGCCAAGCAGTGTTTGTAGCTTATGATATTTTCTATATAACAGGTCAAAAGACACAGATAGATATTTGTGTAATTAGTTCTCTGTGTTTAGTGACCACTAAAGTCATTCTAATGAACATTCTATTGCTTAAGTAATAAACTTTACAAGCTCAGTAAGAAAAAACAAGACGTAAAGATTCTGTACATTACAAGCACGTTAGTTTTCTCTTCTTATACTAGATTTGTTGTTACTGTGAAGATCCCTCCAGTGCATGTATCATCTTTGTCAAAATTAATGTAAATGACTCACAGAATCTAAAATAATTAACAGTGATACAGACCTTTATTCTGTTCTAAACAAAAATTAAACCTATTGGTGGTTGTTCATGGTTAGAGTAAAAGCAAAACAAAAAAAGCCCCCCCCCCCCCCACCCTTCCTTGCACGACGACGCAAAACAAAAAAACCCCCCCCCCCGCCATGTTCTCTGAAGATGGCACTACCTACTGCTGGTTTGAAGTAATGGTAAATAACTGCAAAATTCTGTCCCAAAACACTAAAATTCAACCAATCAATGGCAGGCCTTGAATCTACAGTTAAGAAAATTCCTTACTACATGATAAATTTTGACTGGGAGTAAAAATTTGTTCTAAATATATATAGAGAGAGGCTTATGTTTTCCTAGTTCCTCTCTATGACAAGTTCCTATTATTCTTTATCATATATTTATCATATATCATATGCATAGATCATATTTATCACATTATATATCCTATTTATTGTCCTTTTATTATTTATCCAATGTTAAGTATATAGCCAAATGATGATTTTTCTTGTGCAGGTGGGAGTATGAAAAAAACACCTAAAATTCTTCAGCTATTTCGTTTCTCACTATGGGATATGTCAACTTTGCTGCTGAAGGAATGTAAACAAGCATACAGACATTAGCTTTAATCTGAGTGTCCTATGAATGATAGTATTGAAAGAGTAGACTGCAGGCAGGTGAACTGTCAAGTTCACACCTAGACTTTGCAGCAAAATATGTGCAGGGAAATCTGTGTCTCCCAGCCAGCAGGCACTCCACTTCTTTAAACATCCCAGTTCCTCAAATTTATCTAGATATATTTACAAATACAAAGACTGTAAACAAAGATTTGTGTAACTGATTGGAAAACGAAGTGATAGGATATGTACAGGTAGGTGGCCAGTCACCTTCAACACAGAGAGATTCATGAACAACATAAACCTTCCAACAGTTTAAGGATAACCTTTGTAATTAGCAAACATTTATTCAAGTATATAATTGAAGAACTGTATCCAGAATAAAAAAAAAAAAAATTCAACTGCTTTGCAAATACACTGCAAACATAAAGTCTAAATACGCCAAAACCATTATTTCTTGCACATTTTTGTCTTCCTCTGTGCAGCACTGTTATTACCAGTGAGGCCTTGCAAGAGCTTAGAGTGAGTAGAGATAAAGAAGGCAAATGGACAGTGACAGCCATGTAATCCAGTGTCTGATTGCTTTTCCACATGTCGCTGGTGAAACACACAACTTTCCCCTCAGCCTGTGTGAGGGTCTACACTACTCAGGCTCGTTCAATCTAATGCGGTCCATGAAGAGCAACAATGTCTTGAAGGAATACTTTGCTGAGATTATGCTCCCTGGAAATATTTTGACACCACTATTCTTTGTCATTAAAAATACATCTGCAATCTTGAGCTACAGATACGAGTTAGGAACTGCTCAAAAGAGAAACAAACACAAAACTTTTCACAGTGAACTGAAAAAACAGAAATATTTCTGTTAACATTGTTCAAAAATACTTGTTCCAAACACTTGGTCGCTTTAGATCACACCTTAGAAACTGATCCCTGTAAAACTGCAGGTTTTTTTCAAGCGATGCTGCTGTCAGGTGTGTTGATGCTTTTTAAAGTGATCCTCATTTAATTTTCCATTTTAATTGTCAAACTTTACTTTAAATTGCAGTAATGTTAGTCTACTCTTTCCTAAAAAAAATCATTTTGGTGTTGGTGTTTGGGAGCAGCAAACAGAACTGCAAACTACTCTTTTTCCTTTAGCATTTATCAACACCCATGAGAATTTCACGACTAGCCAGTCTCTTGCTCTTACAATTGCTCTTAAGTCTCTGCACTTCTGCATCTTCTCAAAAGCAGTTAGAATAGGTTAGACAAATCCGTGTCAACTTGTACTGCTGCCTTTTGCAGTGTCAACAGTAGACTGATAGGGTGGCCAGAATGAACCCGGTATGTCAAGATATTATGCCATGCACATTAACTTAATATTATTTCAAACATGCAGTAGTTCACTTAGGGTAAAACCAGAGGAAGGAAGTGAAAAGCAAGTTCCAATATTTCTGAGGATTAATATGTCCACCTCATTTTTCAATTTAGGATGTTGCATAAGCCACAACAAAGATCAATCTTAATGAGAAAAAAATAAAATGTAAGATAGCTCTTTCTATTTTTCACTTGGGGAAGTATCTTCATTCTGTTCCCTTGTCTACCCTTCAATAGATACAATGGTTTACAGAGTGGAATAGTAACAGAAAAAAAAATGTTGGGGTTCTTCATTAGAATATAGGTTATTTAAAATATAAGTTTAAACATGGCATAAACTGGGTACTAATAAGCAAGGCAGTGATCAATGAAAAAGTTCACTTTTATTCTAAGTACAGAAAAAAACAGGCTGCGTTTGCCTTTTTTTTTTTTACTCTTTTTCAATGCTGATCATGATACTAAAAGTACAATATTAAATATAAAAACTAACTTTGTTGTGGCAAAATTATCAATTTGTGAACTCCTGGCAATGCTTTGTGCAGAAAAACATATCTTTAGTTTGCCTCCATCCACTCAAAGGATTTTAACTGGAACATCCACCAGGTGTTTGCTGGGAATGAACACATGCCAGTATGGGAACAGAGGTCACCAGACCAGCTGAGCAGTGGACTGCCCCAGGGCAGTTGGTGCCAGTGTGGTAACAGGGGTTTGCACCTTTGCACCTTCGTTCTCACTGGTCATGCACAGCAGCTCTAACCTCAGACTAACCTCACCCCATCGGTACCATGTTCACAGTGGGGATCCCTTACAAATGCCTGTCTGTCCCTAAATTGTGGTACAGCTGCCCTTGACCTATGCCCCAGCCTGACAGTGCTGTCCCATCCCACTCGCCCTGTGAAGCCTTCAGAGAAAGCCCAGAGGGAAGAAGGGCACACTTTGTGGTTTGTGTTTTGACCCACAGTCAAAAAATTGCCATTTCTGTTCATATTTTACCCCTGTCCTGCCGACAGCTGTCCAAGTCTTGGAGCAGCAAGAGCTCAGAGGTCAAGGCATTTCTTAGGTTCAGGAAAATTCCTACTCTGGTATCTCCTTTGATTTAGATAATAGGAGCTGAATTCCTTTGCACATGAACTACTGATCTTTAAACATGCTCAAGTTGAAATTTTCTTTCCTGAAACAATTTCATCAGCATTACCATTAGTCATGAGTCACTTTTATTAATGTAAAACAAAATACACAATACAGTTTTATCCTATTTCCTATTAAAAAAGTCCACACGAACCAACCAACAGCTATTGGCAATGAAACAGTCTCATAACAGCTGGGTTTTTTTTCTTTTTACAAAATATCTTGAGAATTGTACTCTTTTTAACAATATTTTAAAAAATAATCTAATAATCAATAATTATTTCACACCTTGCATGTAGCAAAACACCATTTGCCTAAATACTAGATTTAAAAAGCCCCCAACAAATACAGACTTAAACAAAAAGTTCAATTTTCAAATAATTTGGGTTAATGAAACACCCAGATCTCATTTTAGTACTCTTCACTTATGGCAGTATGTTCAGTGCTGAGTGTTCAGTATTTTACATCAGTGCCCACAATGCTAAAAATATAGAACACTTCAATTTTAGATGTAATTCCACAAATGCTTGACACATTACTTTAGCACAAACATTTCCATTGAGTAAAGTAAGGTTACTAGCATGAAAAATTTCTTGTTTACACAGAAATGATTCAGACTCTCAGACAACCTTCTAATAAAAAAAAACCCTTACAGCATATTTGGTTTTCAGTAAGGGTGAGTCCTGAAGTTTGCACAACTGACCTGATTTCTAAATTCTATGATTTTTTTTTAATTAAAATAAAATTTAGTAATTTTTGAAAGGCATATGGATTAAAGCATGAGTTCAGTTCCTAATTTGTAAATTACATTAGCAAGTGCTTAAATTTAAGCACATGAGCCTCAATCTTTGCAGGACCTCACCATAAACTGTAATGACCCATATTCTTAAATGGATTATTAGCTTACAGCCATGGTTCTATTTTCTTATCATAAGTGAATACATCATTTATTCTGAAGTAAAAATGGTTTGTAGTCATTAAAATGGAAGCAAAATGCATTTGTGTTGATGCAGTGGCTGCTTTTGTACTAAGGTATTTAATTATTGTGTTTATTTTAATTTCGTAATATTGATTTATTGTGAATTTCTATCTACAGTTAAGTATTTTAAGACCAACTAGTCATTCTATAGCCATATGTACACACACACACACACATATATATATATGAATGCATGTAGGTAAAGAGGTGTAAATATATACAAATATACATCTACATAGAAATCATAGAAATCATAGAAATCAGTAATTAATACTCAGTCTGTTAATTCCAAGTGGTTTAAATATGCATTTTGAATTTGAATATGCGTTTTATTCTTTGTGCTGTTCAAGAACTGATGACTGAAATAGTTCAATTCCATTCACAATTAAGCCAAAAACCCAAAACTGTATGAGAGTAGAAAAGTGATGAATAGTTGAGCAAAACTGACCTGCAGGTGTTTACTGGACAGAGACAACAGGAAAGTAAAATCAGGTTTGGTTTTGGTTTGTGGTATGGTGAGTACAATACTCAGGAAAGCAATAATTAGTATTTAGTTAGAATCTGAGGTAAATGCAATCATTATTCTCATTTTTTTCAGATGAGCAAATGTAGAATTTAGGTCACTGCTCAGTCCTAAGTAAGAAATCTCTGATGTAGCTGGCAGCACACACTCTGTCACCTGAGCTTACAACCTCACAGCAGGACAACTCCTGCTCTTGCTGCACCTCGCTGCTCTCTAGATGAGCAAGGCTGCAGCAGACAGTGAGTAACGGTGGTTTTTTAACTGATCTATCTCGCACTTTGTACAGGATGAGCTTTAAGGGACTCTCAAGCAGGTGTCATGCGAATCTCTTCTGCGTCTGAAGGGTTACAGATGTGCTCCACCCTCCATGCCATGTTTATTATCCATTACTACATTAGGATCTCCCTGATCTTCAAGAAGGACCCAGGTTAAGATTCATTTTGCTGGCCCCAGCAATTTCTCACTACTAATGTTAGCCTTTTCCGCCTCAGCTGTCAACCCATTATAAGCCTCACTCCAAAAGGTCCAACTGCCTCCATAAAATCCAGCAGGATCCTGGGCATCTTGCTCAGGGCATGGAGCAGCTACAGGGAGCAGATGCCTAACCATTATGTGCTGCAGCTTTTTGTGTTGCACATAAGTGCGTTGGTGGGTCTAGCTGCTCATGATTAATTTAGCTTTATTCCAGTGCTTATTTAATAAAGATTTTATTATGAACAGAAGGAATCAGATTTAGTAATTAAGCTTCTTCCTACAACAATATTTGTGTGTATGAAAAAACTATTTTAACCAAACTGGACAAAGAAGAAAGGTGATGTCCTTACCCTTAGCATACCTTGGCTGCACAGCCCATATCCCCATTTCTCTTTAATCATCAAAACATGTCTATGGATTATATGTGTAGTACTTAAATCATTTCACATCTCCAGTAGAACTAGCCCTCCAGCAAAGAGTAACGATGGAGCTTCCCTTGCTCCATATCATCGCTTACAAACAATCAAGACAGGAACAGTGAGTAATCTGGAATATACAGTGTTTAGCTCAATATGCATTCAGTTCAGACTTTAAGAACAGAAGATGCAAAGTGGAAAGGAGAATGTTTGCAAATAATCACTGCTCAGCATGAAAATAATCTAATAGCATGGATGAAATTTCAGTCATTAGTGTCAAATGAGTATACCTTTAAATCCATAAGATTCAACCCATTCACATAGATCAAGAACAATGGAAGTTAATTGTTGATATAAAATAAGCAGAAGCTCCCAACAGCTTTTCTCTTTTACCTCATTAAGCCCTGAGTAGACTGCACAGTCATTAAGCAAAACTGTGGGAAACACATTTTTTTGTTGTCTGATATGGTGATCCTCAGGTGCAGGTAATTGCCTGTGTGCTTAGATGAACTCCATCCTTGCAGCTGTTCTGACAGAGGCACCAGGCAGGAAGGCAGAAAGGAGCAGGGTGGTGGTGGGGAAAGTCTACTTCTCTGATGTGTTTGTTCAGGAAAGTATTCCTGCACCAGATGACACTTAAGCATATGCTTAAGTTCTAGTGGGACATAATAAGGAGCAGGAAATGTGTGCTTAAGTGTTTTCCTGAATAGGGTCCAAAACTGAGTGGATCATAGGTGAAATCTTCCCCTGCTATGCAGTTCTGTCTGCATCATTACTTGCAGCTGCCTTTCCAAGGCAGTGAAGTATCCTTCTACGTCTCCAACCTTGTGCTGGCTTATCTCCAGCTGAGCAGGAACAAAAATGCTATCATTTCCCATTTCCCTCCGAGATCTGAAGACAGATTGAACTCCATCCAAAAAAGTGGCCAAGGGAAGTTTCAACCAAGAAAAATAATATATAATGTTAAGTAATGTTAACCCTTTTTCATAATCATAGTGGTGTTATCCACTTACCACCTAAATGGCTGTAACTTCAGCACAAAGTATGATGGAGGTAAGTGTTCACTTGCATGCCATATTACAGAAATAAAACAAATGAGGTAGGAATCTTATCTTCTTTAGGTAAGATCGTTTAGTAAAACTATATGAGTTATCTAAGCTAATTTATTTTTTGTTGTCTAGACTGGACAAGCCATTCTGAAAAACTCAATTTACAATATCCCTTAATCTGACTATATACAGTTCACATTGATGCTCTGTGGCCATGCAGCTTCTATGTCACAGACCAGTAAGGGAGCAGCAGGTCACTGCAGAAAACATAGTCACTGACCTGGCTCTTCAAAATCTTTCCAACCAGGAATAAAATTACAGAATCTAAGGGAGGAAATATTTAAAAAAATAGCAGCAGACTTCTATGCACATACCAGTGTAAAATGAGTAAAGTTTTATTTAAAAGGATGGTGATTATAGTCATGTTTGCTCCCGCTATATTTGAAGACAGGAGTAATGAAACACTATTTTATCTTCTGATCCTCTATCTCCCAAATCATCTTAAAGAAACTCTTTCAGAGTATTTTTGACTGCACTTGTGGAATAGCAGAACTGAAAATGGCTATTTATCACAGCATGTATGCTTCCATTTCCTGCAGCATTTGTAGTATTTCTCACTTTCAAAAAGGAAACAATAAACACTGCCATATATTTAACTACTATCAGTGACTTAATGCCCAGTTTTTAGTGTCCTCTGTTGACTGTGTTCTGCAGTGTTTCATCACCCTCATCTTTGCTGGAGTTAAACATACAAAACAGAAGTTCAAAATGTATCAGTGTGTTAGGGCTACATTAGATCATTGTACTATAACTATCACTTCCATTCTAAGCAAGGGAGAAAACAGAAAGGATTAAACAACTACTTTCTTCAAAGATCCTGCAATGTTTTCTGTAAAACCTGGCAAAATTACCCATGCCTATAATGATCAAATGCTATACTTATTTGATCAAAATAATTATAGGAAAACATGACATAGTTGAAATTGTTTCAAGCACCACTTTCAAAAAGTATTATATTAAAGACAAATCAATACTCTTTCTGCTGTCTTCAGGCAACATCTTCAAAACCTGAGATAATTGAGTATGTGAAGAACCACAAATCACATATTGATCTGACGAATTTAGATACAGCACTGAAAAGAATGTGTTCCCATAACAAACCACTGTGTGTTGACACTACCACTGCCTATTTCTACATTTCTCAGCAATTTTAGGGCTCATCTACTAGCTACAGAAATGTGCAGCCAGTGCCATTGATAATAATACTGTGAAAGTCAGAAAATTCATAAATGTGTTTTCCATACATTGTTGTTGATGTACAAACACAGTAAAAATGAAGACTGGCTGAAGTGTTATCCACTGAATTAAGGCAGAACAGAACAAGACATATGGTAGAAACATGTGGCAGCTTCCCTTATAACTCTCTAAAGGTGAGAGGAGAAAAACAAAAAGTGAAAAGCCTTTTTCTTGCTGTTTTGTTGCACAGCGCTTATTTTTTCAAAATATGAATTTATTTCTATATAGAAGTAACTAAAATCCTGTTACCCTAACTTCATTCATCAATTTACTGCCACTTTTCATTTCTGCCGTATCATATCTAAGTTTCAAATTATTCTTTAGGTTTCCTAAACATATCTTGAGTGGTTAAGGATGGCTTAAGAGAATATTTTATATATTAGATAAATAATGCGCACTACATAATAGATTTTTTTAAACCTCATTGAACACCCCCCAAAAAACCCCCAACAAACCAAACCAAAATGAAACACCAAACACAAAACCAAAAAACCAAACCTAAAATAAACCACAACCCCCCCTATATTCTCTGTATAAAAGCAAGATGGAAATCTACCAAAACATAAAAAGGACCTCAGGGATGCACAGGAAAAACTGAAGAAATGTCAAACAGACAGAAAATGTAATCAAAAACCCCAAAGGAAGCCTGGCTAGCTGTCCAGGTTTCTGTGTCCTGATGTCCCCTGTGTTTTCCTATGTCCCATGTTTTTATGGACCTCCCTGGGCTGTCTGCTTATTGTTTCACATACATTCTTGAAAAAGTGGAAATATGCATCCTTTTTCTGTAGTTCACAGGAAGTCATCAAAACTCAGATATACAAGTGTCTTCTACAAAAGCTGACTTTCCTGAGGATAGATGGCTACATGATCAGAACTCTAAAGCTGCAGTAGAAGATCTGTTACCTCTCCGTCCCCACAAAGCATTTCCCAACAAGTAGACGAGCTAATTGATGTAAATTAGGAGGTGGAATTTTGGGGCTAAAGTAAAAGCTCTTTCTATTATAAAGCAAACTTTACTCTGAGTGAGCACTGCTTTCTATAATAATTCTGCACATGTGCAGAGTACCAAAAGGCTTAAAAATATTCTTTAAGGGAAATAAAAAGAAAAAAATTCTATGCCAAGTGCAAGGAATTCTTGATAGCTTGAGCGAGAGAAGGAGGTACAGTCGTTAGATTACTGTTTCTGGGAAACTGAACAATAGCAACCATTTAATAAGAAAACATAGGTGTCAATGAAAACATGAATATTAAAGCTTAATTCCAGGATCTTGTGTAAGACTATTGGACATAATTTTGTATGGCAATTTTCAATAGGAAACACTGATTCTAAATAAGTCACGGATATCTTGAATATTGCCTACATTAGTAGTTTATGTCTAAATCTTCCTTTGCAACTTAAAAGGCCCAGGAAGGAAAATACCTGATCTAGAATACAATATATGCAGTTTTCACTGTTCATGTTGTGACTTGTTAACTTGCCACATTGATGCATATCATGTAGAATTCCATCAGCTCTTAATATTTTATAATATCTGTTTTCAAAGGCAACTTCTGATGTGTAGTATGCAGTGTTGTATGAAGCAGATGATTCTGTTCTTGATTACAAAGGCAGGTTGATTCTACCACATATAAAACCCTGGTGACCACCTCACTACAGTTTAAGACAGAAGAATTAAAAAATCTAACTCCAAAACCCAGACCAAATGTATACTTTATTCTTTTACTTCAACACATAATGAGGAAATATCATTCTAAAAGAAGTGTTTCCAAGACTGAAAGCTGATGCAGTATTGCAGGTATTTAGAAGATTTTTAGTGTGCTGCCACGCTTTTCACAATCTTTTTTTTATATACACATTTTTAAAGGAAGTATTTAGAGAACAAAACTATTAAAAAGGCAAGCACCTATGTTCAATATCATTAAATGTTCAGTCTACTGAAAATAACAATTTTATCCAGCTGTTATAAAATATCTCCCTTACATGGATAATTGGCTAACACAAACTCAAAGTTATTCATATTTATAGTCAGCAGTTTTGAGGAACTGGCCCTCAGTGTATTCTTTTGCCTCAAATGTGTTGTCCACTCTCATCAGACTGATCTTATTGAACAAAGACTGACTAGTTCAAAGAGATCATATGTAGGCTATAGAGATGTCATTAGATGATAGGATAAAATTCTAGAAGGTTATCTCTTGGAAATACTTAGCTCATTAATTTTAAAGGCAAAGTCTGATACAACATCATAAACTTATACAGGAGAATGCAAATACATTTCTGATTTAAATACCATGGCACAAGTACTCTGGAGGATCAAACATGCTTGTTAAATCAGGCGCAAAGCTGATTTCTCGGGTGCAAAGCTTCATGTAAAACAGCATATTGTAGAAATTCTATGGATTCATGGTAGAATACGTGAAATTTGCAAAAAAACCCTGACATTCTGAATGCCTGTAAGAAGCACATATACTTAGTATTACAGTCATATTATGCTTTTTGTATGTTTGGGGGCTTGGATAAACAACCACACATCTTCGTAAAAGTTTAGCAAAAGCTGTTTAAACAAAATTTGGTGACACTTCAATCGCTCTGAACCTTTCTGTTTCTTTAAATCTAATTAAATCTAATGAAATCTAACTTCTTTAAATCATCTAATACAATACCTTGTGCTTCTATGATAGATACTAGTTTGTAATTATTTAAAAAAATAGAGAGGAAATATAAGTTTTTCTCATAGCAAATTAAAAAGATTGTGTTTAAGACAAAATCTTTTGTTGAAGTAATTAATAGCTGAGTTATTAGGAAGGGAAATAGATTTTTCCTATAAAGGGAAATATTCTTTTTCCTATAAATATAGGTACTATTTTTGAAGAGGATCAAAGTCATGGGATTCAGTCCACAGAGTAAGGACTAGGACTCTGATTCCATCACATACAAGATAAAATTCCCACGTGTCAAGACCATCGTAGTTTCCCCTGCAGAGAACCTTCAGTTAGCTTCTAAGAATAGGTCCCATGTGCATGGATTCATGATTTTTTAAGGTCCTAGGCTTGCGCAGAGTCTACATGCTAGGTTTTAAGCTCTAGACTTTGAGGTTGCTTTTATGTTCTCTGGCTCTCCTTAGGATCACTGGCTAAAGTTTTTTCACTCACTCCCCCCCTACCCCCACAAAGGTTTTCTTTGGTCATCTTTTTGAGTTTTTTAATACAGATTTATGCACTCCAAGATCTCCTAGAATGATATACTGCTGAGCACAGGAAGACTTTTCTCTCTGGCTACAGTTTTTAGAGCACTAAAGACAGCCTTGGCACAACCCAGCCTGCACTGTGTCCCTCCCTGTTCATCTAATACAAACTAGGATGACCAGGATCTTTAAAGTAGGGAACTGTAAGGACATTTTCCTATGGAAAATCAATTCTCCTTTTTATAACTAGCATTGCTACCAGGGTGTTTACAGTTTAGCCCTGTCATTTTCAGCTCTCCAATTTCTGAATGCCTTTCAGATGTAGTGCTGAGCAACAGTATGAATGCTGCACCTGATAATCCTGCAATGCAGATAAATGCCGGATCCCTGAACCAGGATAATTTATTCCTGCCCTCCATGGACCGCATTAAGCAAGAAAACTGTCTGATGATTTGGAAACAGTTGTAGCAACTGGATGCATCATACAGTTCAAAAGAAACTGACATGCCAACATAATGGATAATTGTGGCAATGTCTAACTGTCGAGAGAAATACATTCTGACAGGAGGCAGATGATATTTGGAATTATATTATTCCATAGGAAGACAGAAATTCCTATTTCAGAAGGGATAGAAAATAAGATTGTGTGCTTTCACATGATTCAAAATGGCCTGAAATAAGAAATGTAAAGAAACACAAATTATATAGTAGAGTGAATTTATTTCTTTTTTGGCAAATAGGACCGTACCTATACAATTTTGGATAAATTTGAAAATAGATGGGAATGTTTTAAAGCGGGGTTTTTTTGGTTTTATTTTGGTTTTTTTAATGAAATACTTTGTTACCATCAACCCCACTGAAATATTTTTTGATTCTGTTTAAATTAATCCAGATTTTTTTAAATTTCCTTTTCTGTCTGACCCAAACTTGATTTTCTCTCATTTTTTTGGTTCAATCACTGTTATTTACACAGCTGTAGATAATTAATTTTGCTTTCATATCCAATCTGTTAGCAATTATAGCTCTATATGTAGTGAATCTTAGAAAAAAAAGAGAAATCAAGAAATAACTGAAGAACAGGCTTCATCTCTCTGTAAAGAGCTGTGCCACGCTACCTCTCTTATTTCAGCATTATAATTGTCACAGTTAATCCAAAAAGAATAATTTCAGGCTTAATGTGCTCATTTTCCCCAGCATCATACAGTTGATACTGGTTCTCTTGTCAATATAAGAGAGAAAATCGTCAGTATGTGAGTATGTACAGATGTGTGGCTATGCTCTTGCACTACTTCTCAAATGATATTAGCCTTAGTACAAAATCACATACAAAATTTTCTTGTCACAAAGTGGACTAATCTAACCTTTCATATTTCATATTCTTTTTCTTCAACTGTTCTTATCAACGGTTCTTTTCATTTTGTATATGAATATCCAATTATTTATCCTTAAAACAACAACAATAAAAAAAAGAAAAGGTAAAAAGATTTAAAGTAATGTTTATGTTTTGGCCTTTAATTCTTACTCGTTTTTCATTGTCTGTAATATTTTGCCTAATGCTTCTGACTAAAGTAAAAATAATGTCTTGACAGAAAAATTATTTTATGCAAAAGAAAAAGTATCCAAGCATTGCTGATCTGCATCTAACTTTCTTGCTGTTTTCAATATACATATTATTGCTATTGGTAAGCAATAAATGTTTTTTGACTAAATCTCGGTTAGAAGCCAGTATCACCAAACAATGACCCTGTACATGGTGCAAGATTACGTGGAATTTTGTTTCTTCATGCACAAAATCCATCCACACACTTTCAGCCTAAAATCGCTTTTATTTTAGACTAAGAACAACAGTAGTAAGAAAAAAATGGGAGAGCACTGAGTGTGTCTTTCAGGTAACAAGCTGCAAAACTAATGGAAAGTTTTCAAAACCAGTCACTGCATAGTGGCTTGGGGAATATAATGGCTACATTTGTTCTTGGTTCAAGTAAGTCTAATGGTGCTGGTCAAAGAAAGAAAAAGTCCTGACAGGTTCCCTGAGAAACAAGTTTTAATTGGTGAATGGAGTATCATTATTAGTGAGAAGACAAGTTCTGGAAGATTAATGGTAATTCTAGTAAATTAATGATTTCACAAGAATGATTTTCCACCTCATGCTGTATAAAAATGGCAAGTGGACAGGTAGGGACCACAAAGAAATCATCTGCCACTACTAGGACTTGTTTTTCCATGAAAATGTACATCAGCTTTACTGAAATCACCAGTGCTACGCTTAATAATGTGTGCGCATAGGGTAAATGAAAAAGATGCAGCTTCATAAGGCAAATATGAACAAATCTTAGACTCTTACAAAACTCTAATATGCAAGTTAATTTGGACCACCCATATCTGAAAGCTATAAACCAAAACAAAATAAAAATAAAAAAAAAAAGGGAAAAAAAAAAACCCCAGCTAAATGCCTTTGCATGGAGAATCCCTAGGACTGTTTATACTGCTTTAAAACAGTACATCAGATCATCTGACACACACTGATGTCATTCAGCAAAGTATTTTCAGTTGCAAAGGAAACGTATTGAACCACTGTTGCTATCTGAAAACTGCACAAAAATAAAAGTCAAGACAAGGTAATAAATGCAATGGAATTCTACTTAAGCTCCTACTTGAGTTTATGAGTTTTGAAAGTTAAACATTAGCTTGCTGGGCAGGTTTTCCAAGATCTCACAACTCTAATTCATATTTTTGCTTTAATGTTTTGGTTTCTGGTTTATCATGTTCATTACTGCCAACTCCTTACAAATACTTTTCAAAATCTTTCTTATGGAGATATTAAATGTTCCAATTCTGAAATTTCTAGAAAAACACATTAAAAAATTACCAAGATTGACAAACAGTTACCCATACAAAACCTACAGAAGAATATGAAAGTTAATGCAGATGATTTTGCCTCCCATCTCTATCTTGTAAGAGTTCCTTTAAACATTTCCATACATTCTTGTATCTTTGTGCCAATGTTTTGAAATTAATTTGTTCAGATATCTGTCATGTTTAGATCTTAGCTTTTTCTCTGCCTCAATTCATAGTTGTACTTCTCAAAGATACTCTGCTCTGTTTGAAATCATTCTTTGAATTCAATGAGAAATCTATGTAAGCTAGAAGAACAGCATCAGAATCAGGGGCTAATTTCCCTTTCCCAACTGATGCCTGGCCCTTATTGATGCCATAGAATTTGACTTCACTAACATCAGCTTTGCACACAGAGGAAGATCAGATTTGCTTTGAAAAGAGATACTACGTAACCCATAAAAAAAAGCTTTAAAGTCAGTATTCTGAACTAATTCATGTAAGCAGAGAAAAACAAATACTTCAAGTAGTGTTCTTTGCAGTGACTTACAAAAAAGGTAGTGTCTTGTGAGGAGAGCAGTTACACAGGAGATTCTTCTTCCAGGATCTTAGTTTATGATCAAATAAAAAATGAATTGGAAAAATATTCTTTGTGTTGTTTCTGGTGTGAACTAAATTCTTCATTCCTCTTTAGAAAGGGAGCAAAGGCACAAATTTTCAGCAATATTTACAGCTTTTTTCCTCACAGCTATCTTTGTGAGTCAAAGCCTAATACTTCTGCATAGCACAAGAAAGTGCTAGTCGGTATACTCTGTATTGTAAATAACTTAAAATGAGGAGCGAATCAAATGGGATTATTTTTCACTGACTTCTATAAGCATTCAATTGGTCGTGAATACTAGAAATCAGAGAGACCAAATGTATGTTTTCTGGTTCAGTGAATCCCCTTTACAGAATTACTTTCATATCAAAAAGGGAAATGGTCAAGTTCGTTCAGAAAATATTGCCGGAAATTAAGTTGAAAAGAAGCAATTCTTTTGTCAGCTAGACTTCTGAACAGCAGAAGAGATAAAGTAATTTTAATCTTATGTTTGTACGCTAATCATTGTATACAAACATACGATAAAAATGACCTTGACATTTCGGCCTGTAGAACAAAGGCCAACTCAGAAACAATAGTGATTTTGTTACTGTCAGATTTTCAATAATTTATCAATGATGGCTGAGACTTTCATTACAGTCATAAAGCACAGGGCCTTGGACTGCACCACTGTAGAAGCCGGCCCAAGAAGAACTCTGGATATGAATCATCCCATTCTCCTGAGTTCTGGAAAACAGTGATTTATAGTTGGGTTATACCACCAGTAAATTACCTTTTTTTAACCTCTTCCTTCTCTGGGTTGTATGCTGTGGTCAGGAAACAGTTAGAATGGAACTACACATCTGTCTACTCACTCTCAACTTCCTTCTTCTCCCAACCAATGACTACTCCAAGAAGTTGTCACACGAATAGAAAGAAAATTCTTCCCTCTTATGATCTCCTTTAAAAGGATGTTTAATTAAATTCAGAGTCCAGCCTCTGTGAGGCCTCTTTCAATTCCAGTATTGGCAAGGAGGTGAGAGAATCTCTTTGTTCCACACGTTTTAACCTTCTGTTCCTTCCCAGTGCCAAAATGCAAAGTTTAAAATAGTGTGCAGTGGCATGCAGCTGTGAAAACAGAGTAATTTTTGGATATGATTACACTGAGAACCAATTTGCTACCTACTCTCAAAGGTGAATATTCTGTGCATTTTTTCCCCTTACCCACTTAACCTCTGAAATGCAATACATTTGCAGAAAAAAATCTAATAGATTTAGCATCTACTGCCTGTATTCCTTTGTGTGGCTTTTCAACATCCCCAGTGATCAATGCTAAGTATTTTATCAGATTCGAGACTGTAATAAACAGTGGAAATAGAGTGGGTTCAACTTATCTTATCCTAGTCTCATTTACACTGAGTAATAAGTTAAATTGTGCCTAAGGTAATGAAACTATCCTCATCAAAATATTTAGACTTTAATTTTTGAGTCATTACAAGGGCACTTCTACGCAGTTCTGAAAAAAAATCAATTTGGCAGAAGTTCCTGCATCATGATTGTGAGTCATGGTGTCTAGGTGGGAAGTACAATATACACAAGTATTGTGACCCAGCCCTATTCTGTAATTTTGCTTACTATATTCATAGATAGGTTTTCATCAAAACTCCAAGAAAGATGTTCATTTTTTTCATTTTTTTCATGGTTTAGTAGAACCATAAAAAACAGGGGACATGTACCTGAGAAAGATGTTTAAATATCCATAGGATAAACAAGTTCAATTTTCAAATTGTAATTCAATGTTCAAAACAGATGATGACTAAACACTTTTACTAATTGCATAACTAGGTATCATTTAAATAATCGTATAAATAGAGTTGATTAAGAATGACTGATCTTTAAGAAAGCAATCAAAGTAACACAACCAAAACAGCATTGAAAGAAAGATGGCAAAATGTTGCATTGCCACAAGGAGTTTCCAAATGTGCTTACATGCATGGATTTAAGCACTAGAAATCTAAATGTAATAATAAGCACATAAATAATTCCTGGTGATTGCAGCGGAAGTGCTCATCTAGGGAAGGCAAAAGCATTTTACCTTATGTCATCTATCCAAATCAGTGGCTGCATGCTTTGCTTATACTAGTCCCACTAATAAGCCACCTTTACTCCTGATTTACACTGAGCTCAGCCTCCAGGAATTTCCTCCAAACTGGACAAGGGAAAGTTTTCTATCTCTTGTATGTCTAAGCAAGGTCACTGAAGCCTTCTAGAGGTAAATACCTAAACGTTCCCAAATAATCACACTTATTTATTTGAATGGAAAGTAACGTCAGAATATAGAAGACAGGTATGCTTAGCCAAGACTGCTCAGTGCTTTCCTCAATCTACTCTAGTCCTCTTTACAGATACTTAAAGATACAGACACAAGAAGACATGACTCTACAAGAAACAATATTTCATGAACGTATTTCAGGTCCTAGAGCTTTGCAGCCCTTTCAATATGATTTAAGGTTTTCCAACTTTAATAATAATATATAAATTGTTTTACCAGAATAATATATAAATGTTTTACCAGAGCTATGTATGAACACTGTCATTAAACAATGGCCTTTTAAAATACTCTGTTGTTTGCACTGCACAAGAAAGGATGATAAATACATAAGTCGATGAAGTGAACACCAAACAGAAGCTGCATTCATTTTTGAAATTATTTTGCAGGGAACATAGCTTCAATACTAAAGGCAAACAATAGGTGAGAGAACAAAACTATTTATTTCCATCTTCCAGAAGTTGCTTAGTTTCTTGGATAGCAATCTGGATACTCTTTATTACTTATATTCTTATGTTAAAAATATAAAGGCCTAGAGCATCTTCCTGAACTTGAGTCAAACTCTGGTACTATTAGAAGAACAATAAGTTATTTCTCACTGACTTAAAAGGTTCAGGGCTTACCCACCTTAAAACGCTGATTTATTTTTTTTAAGCCTAATGTTGTAAAAATAGAAATGTGTCACAAAAACTTACTAACTGCAGATGACTTTGCTTTTCCTAGAGATCTATGAGTGAATTTTCAAAAGCATGTATAAAAGGAAGAAGATTACAGAGGTTATTTTAAAAATGGTGACAATGCAGCAAAACCCTGATGCTAAAATTAGGAATCCTGTGTAAATGTCAATGCTTATCAAAGCCTCTTTCAGGTTTTCCCATATATTGATTGCTTAAGATAACTCATGAATACTGTGGCAGAGCTCTCTTTCAGTCTCTTTTCCAGTAGGTGAACTTTGGGACCATGATTTTGCTTAGAAGTGATGTGTGGGCTACTAAGATACTGCATAGGTCCTGCATCCTCTCTTCCCAGTGTACCAAAACTGTTCAAGCTGTCAAATGTTGTCCTTTATATTCGGCTACATGTAGTTGCTGTGTACTTGGACACAGATGTGTTTAACAAAGCGAACAATATACTATGTATGCTTCTATATATCTCCCACAAGGAGATGAGAATATTTTTTTAAGTGCAACTGTATATATTTTTTGAAAACTTTAATTTAAACATTTTAGAAGCTGTCTTCCCTAGTATAATATCCTTTCAAAAGGAAATAGTACCATTATACTACAGAACAGAATTAAAAGTAATACTGGCAATTATAAGGTAGTACATGAGTAAACACAGTAATAACACAAAAGCTTTCTTTTTATATGGAAAATACTCAGATAAACTACTGGTTTTGTTCTCAGAAACACATATTCTCCAAATAATTTCTTTATCTAAATTCTTTATAATTACATTTAATGACTCTATTCTTTTATCACAGTGCAAGATTTAAATAATAAAAGAACCCTAATAGACTGTAATTATTGTAATCTATCTGTAGATATTAAAAACATTTTTGAGAGGAAAGCATGTTTAAGTTACTGGTAATATAGTGTTACTGCTGAGCATTCGTATTCCTCCTCCCTAATTAGGATTATGGTGTTCAACAGTTTCTGCTTAGCTTCAGCAGCTAAATATTTAGGATGAGATAATGTGCACACCAAATGCAGCACAAGCTCTAGTGTTGCTACAAACCCCATGCCTGATCTTGGGCTATGTTTAGCTAACTGTGAGATTTTGAGGGACAGAACTAAAGAACAAAAGATTTAAAACACTCCAGAAAGCAAATCCTTGCTTGGCTCGTCAAACTATACACACTTGTTTCACAATTTATCACAGCTGGTATTCCTGACCTGACTTCAGGCATTAAAAATCAAGAGCAGCCGTCGTCTTACCTCAGTGTACTAGCCCATAGAGGTATTTTGACGTTTCCTTTGAAATGGTATCTTATCTAAAAATATTAAGAAGCATCAACATGTACTGTATTTTTCCTTAACCTTTTAAATGCTGATTTTTTATTTTTATTTTTTCCATCTCAGGTAATTTCCTTTTCCATCCACACTAATTCTGTCCCTAAAACTCCAGTGTTTTAAAATAAATTAAATTAGCATAAATACAAATTATATGTTACTATGCTATTTTGCAATTTATATCAATGTTCACAGAATCATAGAATAGTCTGGGTTGGAAAGGAACTTAAGATCATCTAGTTCCAACTCCCTTGCCATGGGCAGGAACATTTCACACTAAACCATGTCACCCAAGGCTCTGTCCAACCTGGTCTCGAACACTGCCAGGGGTGGAGCATTCACAACTTCCTTGCACAGCCTGTTCCAGTTCCTCACCACCCTCACTGTAAAGAACTTCTTCCTTACATCTAACCTAAACTTCCCCTGTTTAAGTTTGAACCCATTACCCCTTGTACTATCACTACAGTCCCTGATGGAGTCCCTCTCCAGCATCTCTGTAGGCCCCCTTCAGATACTAGAACAGATACTGTTAATCTAAAGAAAAAGTGTAACAGCCCATTTCACATCAAAATTGTGTAAGATACAACCTCAATGATTTTTTAAATATTTTAAGCCTTGTGGATATTTTCCTCTAGTGGTAGAACACTGTTTGAGGGTTAAGCCTTTCTTCCCCATCCTTACCCCCCCAAATAATAATTTGACCTGTGTCAGGACAATACAACTACTTTAATTTCATGTAAGCAAGTCTGCTGTAAAATTAACTGCTGGAGTAGCAAAAGGGGCTGCTAGTAATCAATGGTGATTTTTTTTTGCATTAGAATCAGTGGTTAAAGCTGGACACTAAACTCATGACCCATAAACACCACAGACAGGCAGTGGAACATATTCTTAAACAAGAACTGTTTAATTGACAGCCTCAATAACATTTTTTGTTCTTAAAGCAAGATAGCATCAGTATTAGTCTATAGGTATTTACAAGTAAATGTACCTATAAAAATGTGTGCATAATGATATATGCTGTGTTTCATGCTAAAATTGAAAAAATTGCCAGTCTTTGCTATACCTCTCTTCTGAGGGTCAGAAATCAGGATACATACATTACACTTAGTAATCAACAGATAATAATTACCCAACTTGTTCATTTGTTTTTCCTGAGTGGATAAGAGTGTATTTTCTCCTTCTTTTTTTGCCTTTTTTTTTTTCCTCGACACCTGGTAAATGGGGATTACCTATTTGGTCCAGGGTTGCATTTTTTAAATGCCTTATCCATCTCAGTTGACTGGATTACAGCATCCTTCTGCTGCATCTTTTTTAAATCTTTTCAAAGAACCCCAAAGCTCTGGGGTTTTGTTGAAGCATATTTGCAAAAAGCATGTATACTCTCACTGCATTGTCTACCTGCTCATTGCTTTCAGCTCTTTTCCCACATTCCTGGGAACTATGTATGGTATCTGGAAGGTAGGTAATAGGCAATCTAATGATAGAAGACAAAAAAATAAAGATTAAAAAATTACTGGTTTCCTTATTTCACTGTGCATCATAAACACAATGTCTACAGTGCTGCTCCATTTTGTGCATACAGTGATTTTTAAGTGATCTTTTAAATATGAGTATCCCTTTGGCTAAGACATTAAGATTTTAAGCAGAGTTTTATGCTTTCATTTGAGACACGCGCATGGTAAAGCAGCTAACACATAATCACCAAACAGGGTCTCTGCTCCAAAGTATGGGAAAATCTAAACCACCCACAAATTGAAAGATATAGGAAAGACACAGTGAAAATGACAGGAAAACATGTATCTATCTGTCTCTTTTTTCATGATACACATGGATTTGGTAAAATCTTAATTTCTTTTTTTTTTCTTTTTTTGACTTGAAGTTATATGCAGGAAGTCCCAGATAATTTCATAAGATCTTACATGATTGCATAGGTCTAACCAAGAAGAAACACTTTCACAGCCAGAACCATTATGTCTATTGACAGTTCCTTCTGAACATTCATATACATTGTGTATTGTAAGAACTGCTTATAAGCATTAAAGTTTGCATAGCAGTAGGAATATCAGGAAAAGAAGCATATCAGAATGAAAATCAGAAATTATGACTACAAATGCTATTAACATCATCACGATATCTATTCATTTCAGGAGAAATCTATACTGGTTACTTTTCTATTCTACTTTACTCTTTATAATGCTCTATCAATTTCAATAACCTTCCATTGGAACATCAAATGACATGACTACCATCTGTCATGTATTCTTTGATCTTCCTCTTACTGTCAAGTGAGATTTGTGTATGCAGTACTGTATTAGGTGTACGTGCCAAGGTTTTTGTAGAAGGCTGGGGAGGCTGCAGGGGTGGTCTCTGTGAGAAAAGGTAGAGGTTTACATTTTGAAAGCATTCATCATTGAGAAATGCTTGTGGTTTTTGTTGCGCTCACTATCCTCATTCATGTAATAGTAGCTCATGTTCTCATAAGATCTTCTGTCTTCAAATATGTATGATTACTTCAACTTTACCTCGTCATGGAAAGAGTATAGTGACCTAGATGGCCAAATGCATACAAGCAGCTTGGTTCAAAAGTAATACTTAAGATTTAAAAGAATACACCAAGTAATTAGAAATCAACTAAGCTGTCTAGTAAAGAGAAATACTGAATCGTGTATTTGTACAAACTCAGTCTTCTTCATGACATTTTTTTTCAGGTCACAGGTGAAGAATACACATAACTTAAAAATACTAATACTCCTTCCCCTCCTCCCACCCGCCCCCAATCAGTCTTAGTATGAGGCTTGAACCTCAAATTCCAACTTTAGGATATAATCAAAAAATATGTATTATGAAATATGAAATACGTATAGCAGATGCAGAACATACTATTACATGATACAATCACACCTTTGAGAAATTATGAGGACTATCTCTGGCTTGGTACTTGAACCAGTCTCCACAGGTGACATTTGTTTACCATTCACTGTTACTGTTTACTGTTCACTGTAATGCGACCATTTCTTGTTAGGGAAGCAGATGCAAAATGATTTTGTCTTTAATATTTAAGCCACAGCCTTTAAATAATTTTTTTCCTGGCAACTCTATTTTTTTAACAGAATTCTACCATGTAACAATGCTGTTTGTTATCTAGTGCATAGTCTTATAAGCACTAGTTGTGCATTTCCTATGGATAGCCAGACAAGACAAGAGTTTCAATTCCAGGTTTTTCTTTATAAAGAGGTCGTCTTACTGTTGGATTTCCTAATTAGCCAGTACATTATTTCTTTAAGGTCAAATACTTTAGGACTTAGTTACCTGAGATAGAAGTCAAACTTGCTGATAATATGTGAGGCATTATCAAAGAATCACATACCCTACATAGCAAAGTTTCACTTCTAGAAATTCAAAGTACAATGACAATAAAACAGCATAGTGTTTGGTACTGTCTTACTTTAGGACTGGGTGGTGTTATGGAAGTAGAAGTCATAATATAGGTAATAGTACAAGTGGGTACAATAAGCATAAAGTTAATTTTTGACCAAAATTTTCACTGTTCCAGATCTGTAAAAATGAAAGATTTCTAGTGTACTTATTTTTTAAAATAACAAGTGTTTTAATTTCCATTTAAATAAATAAGGAACAAAATGTTAATTCATGCAATAGAAAATTTCATTCTAATGAAAATAATGACTAGTGTGATTCAAATATTTAACTAAATACAAGCATGAAAATAAAAAAACTCTTCACCATTAGTTCAGAAATGGAACTCAGTGTCTCCATCCCTACAATTTCTTTCTGATAGAATCATAGTATGGTTTGGGTTGGAAAGGACCTTAAGATCATCTAGTTCCAACTCCCTGCCATGAGCAGGCACACCTCGCACTAAACCATGGCCTTGGACACTGTCAGGGATGGAGCATTCACAACTTCCTTGGGCAACCTATTCCAGTGCCTCACCTCCCTCACTGTGAAGAACTTCTTCCTTATATCTA
>NW_009944909.1:166718-170887 GCF_000696875.1 Nestor notabilis
ATTTTTTTATTTTTTTTTTTTTTTGTTACTAGTTCCCAGTTTCCTGGGTTACTGCCCTCCTTCTTTCATGTGTGAGCAATGATGGGCACTTGTGGCCCCTGCACGGTTCAGCCCTGGACCAAGCAGCCCAGCTTCCTCTCAGCTTCCCTGGCACCTTTTAGCGTACCAACAGCCTCCCACAGCTCAGCCCCTGCTTCTGGAGGTCCTCCACTAGGACACATCAAGCGCAGCCCTGCCCATTGTGCACCCTCGCCTCAAGAAACCAGTGGAGGCACTTTCTACACTCTGAGCTCTGCGCCGCAGCCTCCCCTCCCTTCTGCTCTGTCTGGGTGCCTGCACTGCCCACCTCTGGGGCAGCCACAGCAGAGCCCCCAGAGCGGGCCCTGCTCCTGAGGCGAGTGCTCACCATCCCGCTTGCTGCCCGCTCGAACTGCTGTGCCAACTGCCATGCCATGCTCTGACTGACGTGCTGCCCTCCCTGAGGTGGGTTTTTACCCACTGGGGGCTGGTGCCTTCCCTCCTGGCGCTGTCCCTGTGAGTCACTGCTCGCATCAGCGGAGCTGCCGGCTCCTGGGCAAGTCCTGTCAAAGACTTGAGGCTCCCTCGGTAGCCTAGGTGATACCTACTGTATATAGATTTGGAACACAAATGAAAGAGGGCAAAGAAAGGCTGCTTCCTTAGTAAACTTGATTTTTCAACCCCCCTTTCACAGTGCTGTGCTTTTAATGTGAGACGTCAAACTGATATTCCAGAATTACTCTACAGACAAAACCAGCTTAAATGATACAAGCTTCCTTCAAAAGCGAACAAAAAAATCCTCCCATTTAATTTTTCCCATGATGTATTTCCTCCTTCATGCAAACTGTTCATTTGGTATCCTAAGATTCAGGAACCTGCTGGTACTCCAGCAATTACTGACCTCAGTGCTGTTCATTTTCAGACAAGAAAGCTGCTGAGACAAAATTTCCCACAATGGTTGGCATGGGGATTAAAATAAATTATCATGCTGGAATACGCACTCTGCTGTAGATTTCCAGTATTCCTAAATGAAGTGTTAGCATAAAGAGTTAATGCGAAGCATTTCCACTAAACAATTTAGCTGTTTAATAAATATTCAGCACACTGGACTGTAAATATAGTTCTATCTCAGGGGAACAAGCTGGCCTATACTTTAACATCAATATACGAGCTGGCAGCTGTAAAGTGAGGATGATACTTCAGTTCAAAAGTTGTTTGTGTTTTAGAGAAAAACAGCTCTTCAACAGAGAAAAGAGTTCAGAATAGAGAACTTGCTCATACTCATAGGCAGAAATAACTGGTTGGATAATACTTTATTTCCATTCTTACTATACTATATATACTACTACTACATATAGTACTATATATCTTACTTATTCCTTTCATCTTAATCCACAGCTCTTTAAAAGCTTTCATATGACTTAGGCCCCATTAATTTGCAGATAAAGCAGCCTCACTTAGCTTTTCACTTTTACATAAAATCTAGGTACACACTACAAGTTTAATGTTGCCGTCCTCAATCGTGAAGTGTCCCTTTCAACCAAAATGCTGTGCCATCCTATGTTTGTCTGCATTCTTCAGGAAAGCACAAGAAAGGTGTTCATGGCAATGTCCATCATAATCTGAAAACTAATTAGGAAGTGAAATGCAATCAATGTGTTATTTATTGTCCATTTAACCATGTTTGTGTATTGTATGGTAAATGAAGCAGGGAAACCTGCTATGAAGTTGAAGGGATAATCACACCCTTCATACAAAGGATTCTATGATATTTTTGGTCCTTAAACATCTACTTTTGTGGAAAACAGTCTTCAAGAACTTTTACTGTAAATTAATTATTGATTGAAAATATACCTGTTAAGAAGTAACTACAAACAAACATTACAGAGAATTAGACCATGAACAACCAGCTCCTCACACAGATCAGTGTATCTGCTTTAAGGTCCACTGGTATTTTTATATCTGTTTTAATGAAATTACAAATTTCAGGGGGTTTTTACAAGGGTTCGTGAAGCTCTACCTATGACTTACTGTATGAAGAGATTTTTAAAAGCAAATATTTTCACATTTAGTGAAAAATTCTCAGGAATCACTTCGAAGTAGCCCAAAACCACTCTTTTAAAAATTAAGTTATTACAGTTTACAAAATAACAATTTGATTTGAACTTAAAGGGCTGGTCAGGAGCCTTAGTGCTTGGTGAGAAACACTTCTAGCACAAAGGAAAAATAGACTTAAAAGTTACATACACTCATCACATTTGCAGTTTGGGATTTGGGGAAAAATGTGGCTACGCATCAGCTGTTTGATTGTTAACAACAAACACCAGAACACAGAAAAGACAGGAATGAAGGCTACGCATCCTTGAGTTGGATTTCTAGAGAAACTCATCATAGTAATTAAGACTACAAACACAAACAGAAAAGCTGCTGTATTTGTAATATTCCATTGTTGATATGTAGCAAATAGTAAAAAATCGTAAAGAATCTGAAGGTACTCAAGATAAATTAATACCAGTGGTCAAACACCTCTGAGTGGCAAGTTTAAGTGTGACTAACACTTATCTGAACTATAGAAGACAGCAGTGAAATGGAAAGCCTTTTATGACCTTAATTATCATCACCCATCATCTTTATACACTTAATTACTTAAGACAAATAAACAAAACATGGAGTTACTCTGATTGAATATATTTTGAAGTGGCAATGCCTCCTTAGGTTAAGTAATATCTCCCCCAACCACGTTGTTCAATCTTACGGTTCGAGGATTTAGGGCTGTTTGCACTGTAAATAAAGCAATTAATCACCAGTCCATCATGGTGGTGATGGCTGAGAATGCTTTAATTCCAGAGAAATTGAAGTCAAGATTTAGGTTATGTCTCGATTCATGCCGTTTGGAAAAAGACCTTTTTGATGAGGAGGAGAGGAACATGCACCAAAAATATTGCGTGTAAAAGACCAGAGAGTTGGTTATTTTTATTCTTTGTAAAGCACCACATTTTACAACATTCTTTTAAATGTAATTGGACTTCCTGCTTAGAAAAAATTTTTTCTTAAAATTTAATTTAAAGGATGCACACATCTAGAGTTATATTTGTCTATGTAATGTTTTCATGTATGTGCTTCAAGAAAAAATAAATCATTCAAATATATGAATTTACAGAACCTCATTTATAAATCTGGACTGCATTATACCTGTATGAGGCATCATGTTTTGACATCTTAAAATGTGAAGTTTCAGAATAATCCTTCTTACTATATTCTTCTTAAAATCAGATCGCCATGTTATTCATTGTAAGTTTTCTTTGATTTAGCAATGGGCATGTCTGATGGAGAATGACATATATGTTAGAGTCTTTTTAACTAACTTTTTGTCTTTTTTATTCTTCACGTTGATTAGTGGTCTAATAATGTAAATTTCATTACTTATCATAGCAGTTATGCTATCTATTCTAGATATCTTATAATTATGTATCCAAGTTACAAGACTGCCACCAATCCTAAATGACTGTAGAGAGGGATTATAAACACAATGCAAACTTAAGAAACAATTGTTTAAACTAGAAAAAGTTTAAAATTACATGTATTTTTTCTCAAAAATAGAAGTCTTTTGCTAACACTGAAAATGAAATTAATTGATGAAATCTCTGCATTTTCCATATTTGGCAGAGGAGAAGAAGATGCCCGTTTCTGGAATTTGCAATTCTGCTATTATGCCATGAAAATCACCATGGATAGATTTTTTTAGCTGTAGCTGATTATTGGCATAAAATAATTCTTGTCAAGCTAGAAACTGGGACAATGAGCACAATTCACCAATATGCTACTGGGAGAAATGTAATGTTTCCGGTTTCATTTTTTTGTGGCCTCCAGAAACAGCTCCTTTGAAGAAACTGTAACTATTAGTTCAGTTCTCATGTGTTAAGTATTGGGGCATTCTGGATGTAACACAGTAATGATAACAAAACTACACTGATTTATATTTTAATGAGAAAATTGAATTTTAAATAATAAAATAGTATTTTACTGTCTTGGCACCTATCTGAAATTATAGCACATTGCATGGCATGCATTTGCTTAATTTTCTCTATGTCCTGGTCTCCCAAATAAAAAAGAAGTCATCAAACACAGTCTAAAAGGATAAATCCCTATCT
>NW_009944910.1:0-13656 GCF_000696875.1 Nestor notabilis
GGCGGTGGGTAGGCGGGAAGCGAGGGCGAAGCGGGGAAAGTAACGGCCGTTTACAATTTGGGAGCTGACTTTTTGAGATTTGTTTGTTTGCTTTTTGTTGTTTTGTTTGTGTTTATTCTTTTGGGATTTTTTTTAATTTTTTTTTTTTTGGGGGGGGGGGGTGGGAAGAAGCTCCACAAATAGCATACACATGTGGTATTGTTGCATTTGGGTTTTTTGGTTTTTTTTAACCAGAATAGTTGCTTAGACTTCGTTTCTTGAATAATCAGTTCTTTGAATAATCTGACAAAATACATGTCCCATGACAGGGGAGTTGGAATTAGATGATCTCTAAAGTACCTTCCAACCCAAACTAATCTGTGATTTTGTGATTCTGTGTTCTGGTTCTTATCAACATTCTTATGGGACTATAGTTTGCTATAGTTACTATAAAGTTGGAATTACTCATTCCTGTAAGAAGTTATAAAGATAGAATAAACTGAAAACGTGTTTGTCTGAAAACGTATAAGGACACATTGTGTATTGGCAGTGGGTTTGAAATTAAAAATAAATGTAACATGCCAGTTCAAGACAGTTTTAAAATTTTGTGGCTCTTTGACGCTGACGCTGTGTTTTCTGAGCTGCCTGTGGCTGCTTTGCTGTGAACTTAAATTCAGCTAGATACAATTTTATGTCTACAGCAGAAGAATAAAGCTGACCATCCCAAGTTCCAAGGCCCCAGAACAGCACAAAATTAACCAGCACGAAATTGCCAGGCCTGGAGTTGAGTGGAAAATAACTCATAGCAGGAAAGCTCATGCGGAATTGGATAGAGGGTAATTTGTTGTAAATGTAAATAGCTTTTTTTATAAGCAAGCCTCAAAGAATACATAATGTAAGTGTCCTGGGTTCAGCTACAGCAGTAATTTTTCTCCATCCTAGTAGCTGGTGCAGTGCTGTGGTTTTGACTTTCAGTCTGGGAACAACGCTGATAACACCGATGGTTTTAGTTGTTGCTCAGTGATGTTTACTCTGACCAAGGACTTTCTCAGTCTCATGCTTTGCCAGAGAGGAGGGGAAGCCAGGAGGAAGCAGAGGCAGGACACCTGACCCAAACTGGCCAAAGGGCTATTCCATACCACAGCACGTCATGCCCAGTATATAAACTGGGGGGAGTTACCCGGAAGGCCCAGATCGCTGCTCGGGTCGGGCTGGGGTTGGCACGTGGTGAGCAATTGTATTCTCTCCCCTTGTTATTCCCCTTATCATTATTATTATTATTGGTGGTAGCAGTAGTGGTTTTGTGTTATATCTTAGTTACTGGACTGTTCTTATCTCAGCTCCTGAGAGTTACATTCTTCTGATTCTCCTCCTCATCCATCTGGGAGCAGGGGGAGAAAGAAGTGGGGGAGTGAGCAAGCGGCTGCGTGGTTCTGAGTTACCAGCTGGGCTTAAAGCACAACGATAAGCAATTTGAAATGTTATAAATAAATTTCAAAAGTACTCCAGGAATTTGTGATATGCAGGGCATGAGCACTTGCCCAGCTAGCAGAGCGGCATGATGTAGCCAACAGGCAGTAGTATACATGGTTGAAGTCAGTGCCCTCTTGTCAGTAATGGGAAATACCTGGTTGGAAAACAAATAATGCTTACCTGTATAGTATTTACCTACACACACATGTAATGAACGATCACTGGAAACAGAAAGGATACAAATGAAGGTCCATTTGTATTTGCTTGTGTTGCTTTCGTAATTGGATTGCCCTCAGTCTTAACAGAAAGCTATTTATTCTGTAAGAAATGTTCATATACTCCTCACTGTGTGCTTATTTAAAGTGTGTTGCAGTACAATCTGCAGTGCAATGGCCTGGGATGTCCCGTTAACACCTAGTGTCGGTACTTGCCCATACTGGGCAGACCAGCTCCTAGTTTATCAAAATGGCAACCCTCAGCATAGGTGTCTAATTCTATGCCAAGCTCCTAATCTATTCCCATCATGACCTATAACGGAACTGGAAATGGAGCCTAAAAGAAGTGGGTTTGCTCATCATCATGTCTTATCCTTATTCTGAGGATCAGTCTCTTCCTATTCTTACTTTTTTCTGCCTTACTGCTCTGCCGCACTCACAGGCTAACAGCCATTCCTAACCATGCCTTGAGCTCCAGATCTTGATCAGATCTTGACATGTACCAAGCCCCAATCTGTCCACAGCTTTGTGCCTAATACGACTTTATCTTGATTTTAGGTCACTAACCAACATTCATTTTAAACTTACCATGCCAGCCCACTTTTAACTGGTTACCTTTACTAGACAGACTTGGTCTATCTTTAACTAGAGTCCTGGTCCACAACTTGCCCCAAATACGATACCCAGTTTTGAGTTTTAAAACTGGATCATGTGATAGCCTTGAACCCCCTAAAATGACTCAATGAGAAATTAACACCTCATCTAACCAGATCTCATTTTAACAAAACTGACTTATCAGTGATCCTACCTGTGACAGAGAATCTGTTTACTGGGGTAGAGCTGAGGGCCAGGGGTGCCGTAGCAGATCAGGCTTTAGCAATGGTCACCCTGCTTTGTCTAAGGGAACTGAATGTCCAGAAGGAGGAACAGCACAGATCTTAGGCATTGCATCCAGGTGTCTCTGCCAAGGTAGGAAGCCCTGTCAGACTCTTCATATTGGGTAACACAAAGCCACAAGCCTCACCAAACAAGAAAAGTGGCATTTGCATGAGGAAGAAATTACCCTCTTCATCCAGAGACAGAAAAGGAAATGCACTTTTCAAATTGACTGTAAATATGATGTTTCTCTGGCAAAAAGTTTTCACCAAAATGACTATTTTTTGAAGAATGATAAACATTTAGGAGGAAAATGGTTAAGCTTTGCTGCTTGTGTTTTGTTGTTGTTGTTTGTTTTTTTTTCCTGCGTGGCATTCATTTTAGAAGATGGATGACAAATAAGTATAAAGTTGTCTTATAATTGGTGATATGTAAGTTCTGTCTAGTTCTTGATGGCCTCAGAAAACTTTCACCTGCTTTACGTTAGTAGCTTAAAACTACAGGAATTGTAGTGAAAATTAGAAGTGGCTGCAATACACTTCTGAAATGTCTCTCCCTATTTCCCTAAGGTTCTTGTTAACATGTATATGGCGAGATGTCCAACCTGTGTTCTTTGAAACCGTCTTCCCATTTCTGGAAATTACAGATGAACTGAGGACTGCAATTTGACCATAGGGGAATGGGTTTGCCTGTACCCTAGCACTTGTATAGAGTCAGACTGGGCTCAGAATGCTCACTTAACTTTACAATTCATTAACTGAGAACAGAAAGGATAATTGATAATTTCCTCTTCCCTGTTGTTTTCTTTACTTTTAAGTATTGATCATATGGATTGCTTTTTTATGTGAATTGTCTTTTGGTAGGGATGAAAAGAAGTATTTTTAAACTTGTGAGGCCTTTGATCTTTAAACAGAGAAGTCTGGGTTCTTGTTTAATCTTCATGCAGTTTTATATTCTTATTTTATCAGTGAGAAATTTCATACAAATTAATCATGTGGGCAGTGAAATTAGAAATTCGTGAAATTAGAGCAAGGATTAGGTAAAAGAAAAGTAGCAAAATCAAATATATGAGATCACATCCTGTTCCATTTGCTAAATAATTTTCTTTTATATCAATAGGATCAGAAATTAATCCTGAGTGCCTACACTGATGATTCACACTCTCAGTGGTCAAATTTGCTTCTTCTTTAAATTTATGTACTGATTTTGGCTGGGATGTAGCTAATTTTCTTCACAGTAGCTTGTATGGTGCTATGTTTTGGATCTGTGATGAAAACATTATTGATACACTCACAGAGTTTAGCTATTGCTGAGCTGTGCTCAAGCAAAGCCTCAGGGCTTTCTCTGTGATTATGCTGGGAGTGCACAAGAGGTTGGGAGGGGGCACAGCTGACCACAACTGACCAGGGGGATACCCCACACCATATGACACTGTGCTCAGCAATAAAACCTTGGGGGGAAAAAGGAAGAAGAGGAGACTTCGGAAATGATGGCATTTCTCTTCCAGAAAAGAGATGGTGCTTTCTTGGAAGTGGCTGAACACCTGCCTGCCAAAGGGAAGTAGTGATGAATTCCTGATTTTGATTTGCTTGTGTGCACGGCTTTGCTTTGCTTTGCGTTACCTATGAAACTGTCTTTATGTCAATTCACAAGTTTTCTCACTTTTATGCTTCCAGTTCTCCACCCAACCTGCTGCAGGGGAGTGAGAGAGGATCTCTGCGGGGCTGAGCTGCCTACTGTGCTTTACCCACAAGAGTGCATTTTGGTGCCCAGTGGGGGCAGACCAGGGTTCCAGATAATGGCAGGTTTGATTGGAATGTGCTAGACCGGATATATAACTAGTACAGCTGTTAAGCTATTAACTGTCAGGCTCCTGCACTTGCCACAGGACTTGCTGACTTTACTGTATGTTAGAGTCTAGTGATTGTTAGTGGCTGCTATTTGCTGTGGTGCTTATCATCTTATTCTGCTGTACCTAGGAACATTTCTATAACAGTGTTGACCACGTGCCTGGGCTGGCATATGGCCAGGGCATTGCTGCTGTTCCCGTACTGCTTTAGCAGGCATGCTGTAACTCCAGTCTGAACTCCAGTTGAAGGGACTGTGACCCGTAAGTAACTCCATGCTGGAGCAGATAAACCCCAAAGTGTCTGTGGCTGTGGATAGATCCACAGTGGAGCAGATACAATTGTGAATCATAAACTTATGTAGGTTGAAAAGATCCTCAAGTTCATCAAGACCAGCTGTTAATGCAGCACTGGCAAGTCCATCATTAAATCATGTCCCTAAGCACCACATCTGCATGTCTTTTAAATACCTCCAGGGACAGTGACTCAATCACTTCTCTGGGCAGCCTGTTCTAGTGCTTCACAGCTCTTTCGGTGAGGAATTTTTTCCTAATACCCAATCTAAATCTCCCCTGGTGCAGCTAGAGGCCATTTCCTCTTGCCCCGTCACTTGTTACTGGGGAGAAGAGACCCATACTTACCTCACTCCATCCTCCCTTCAGGTAGCTGTAGAGTGATAAGGTCTCCCCTCAGCCTCCTTTTCTCCAGACCAAATATGCACAGCTCCTTCAGGTGTTCCTCATAAGATTTGTGCTCTAGACCCTTCACCAGCTTCACTGCCCTTCCCTGGACCTGCTCCAGCAACTCAATGTATTTCTTGTGGTGAGTGGCCCAGAACTGAACACAGCATTCGAGATGCAGCCTCACCAGTGCCGAGTACAGGGGGACAATCACTTCCCTAGTTCTCCTGGCTACATTATTTCTGATACAAGCCAGGATGTTGTTGGCCTTCTTGGCTGCCTGGACACACTCCTGGCTCATATTCAAATGGCTGTCGACTGACACTCCGAAGTCCTTTTCCACTAGGCATCTTTCCAGCCAACAAAAGGTACTGCAGCCTCTGTATGAGTTCATGCCAGAACATGGACAAGGGGAGGAGTTCATTGCAATTTTAAACCTTATAGCCTCATTCAAAGGGACCAGATGTAGTGGCAATTGTAATGGATATAACTTTAAATTGTTGTAACCTATTGTTTGAGTTGCATGTTATAGGAAGTACTATAACAGAAATCATCCAAACAGAGGAAAATCCTCACAAGTGACCCAACCTGAATAGGTTTTGGTTAGCCAGTAACTCCCCGCTACACACTGTCTTTCCTGTGCTGAGCAACTACCGTAACAGACGGAGTTCTGGCCATGGAAGAACTGAATTCAATGGGCATACTATGGGCATTTCTGTAGTCTAAGCGAATTATATCTGTCTGCATATGAAAGTAGGGGCATGTGTGTGATTAATGGGGATGTATTGGAAAAAGTGGGACCTGAGCATGACACAAATAGCATAGAATGAGGGGTAGAGATTGAACTGTTTTGGGCTGTGAAGGAGTTAATTTTCTTCATACCAGGTCATATAGTACTATGTTTTGGATTTTTTTTCTCAATTACAGATATTATAAATTTACTTATTATAAATTACAGCTCATGCAGTGCTTGAGTTTCGAATCAGATCCACATTTGAAAAGTTACACTTGCATAGCCCTAGTAGGCCATGAAGGTACATTTTCATAAGAAACAACCCTTCCATTAACCACCAAATTGAAAACCAAATAGATTTCACATTGTTCTTAAACAAAACCTTTTTATTTTTTGTTGAATTTGATTTGGCTATATGCCATTTGTTTTTAATGTGTACATTTTTTACTACTGGAAAAAACCATGTAACAAGCTGAAAGAAGTATGTGACAAAGATGGATTGAAATAAATGGCAGGAACCCTCTGGTGCTAAATAAGGCAAAGCACCTGAAAACAGGTGTGACAGAGCAGGAGTTAAGATGCTGTTTACTTTCATATTGGTTTCATCTGAAATATTTAACACTCTCTTTGGAGATAACAAATACTCTGGATTACAAGCTTTTAACTAAATAGTTGAGTACTTGAATTTGTGTCATTTTTGCATTTTGTTGCTTAGCAACATATTACTCCTAATCTCCAGTTAAGAGTTTACTTAGTGCCGTTCTTATCTGGTAATGTGACAACAGGTTCTCTGTACACAGATAATGTTTTTCATTCATTGACCTCTCTGAGTCGTTTTCCTGCTTACTTTGGCTTTCTGCAACCCTACCACTGATGCAAATGATAGGATCTCATAAAAAACCTATGAACAAAGTACATACATGCACACTTGAAGTAGGAGTAGGAGCCTGTTAGTCGTAGTTGGGGAGGCTGAGGAACGAGGGGCCCAGAGGCAGATATCAGCAAAATGGAGCTTCAGGATCATATCGTCAAGCATGAAAGCGCACATTTGGATGGGGTGTATTTAAACCCAACAAACTATGTGAAGAAAAAAACCCTCCTGAAATACAAAGCCATCTGCGCTGTAAGTAGGTGCTGTTCTTCAGGGCTGCTAGTTTAACAAGTCTCAAATTGCAAGATTTTTAGAAGTTTCATTGTATTGATCATTCAGGGTAGCTTAGTAACTGGTGCTTATAGTTTTACTGCATGAATGCTCTAACTTCACCAGCAAATTTCTAAAGTTCTTCTGGTACTTATCAAGTAAATTGTTTGTTTATTTGTTTTCTGGAAGTTAACAGCACTTTTTGTTTTACTACGGTAACCTGACAGTTCTTTTGCACAGCGAAGACATTGCTTCAATACTTTATTGTATGCATTTGTTTAAAGCGGACATGTTTGTAGTCAAAGCAGCAGCAGTTCCTTTTTGCTTACTTTTTTGTCTTTGGATTTGTCATTAACAAAACAGAACACGTAGGCAAAGTGTTGATAAAAGACACGCAGGAAGCAGGGCATGGGAAAAGACTGACGAACCGTTTCGGCTGTCTTGTAAATGATAAAGTGTAGCGGTTTCATAACGTTTTTTAAATCTTTCGCTGTAGCCAATACAGTTTTAAGCTTCTGTTTGTAACCACGAAAGAAACAATCATTTTTTTATATATATATATATATGTGTATGTGTTTGCACAAGCTCTTGCATCTGTAAATTGGAATTTAGAGAAAATGACAAGTACTGGTTTTATTACAGCTCAAAACTTAGCTTTGAAAAGAGCACCATGAAAGAGAGGCAAGTTACAATATTCTTTAGCTCTATGTCATCTGTACAATTGCACATAGTACAGCTTCCTAGTTAATGCTGCATTGAGCAAGGATTTTGTAACATATGAGGGAAATACTGGAAATTGAGAAAAAAAGAGAAGATAAAATAACAGACATTCCTTCCTTAGTTCTTCACTTAAAATAAATGAATAATGAGAAACAATGTGGGAAAAATGCCTAACTATGAAGGAAAGTAAATTATACTTTCAAGAGGTACTTGGAAAAGTAAAGTAGAAATTTAAGTATCCTAAAACTTATTCATTCTTTCAAATGCACTAGTTTCAAATGACTACCTGTACGGGGAAAAAAACCAAACCACCACACAAAACCAAAACCAAAAAAACTCCAACCCAAACTAATAAGTATCAGGGTGGTGTATGTTCCCTCTGTTATATCCTACCCAGACAAACAGTTTTTCTCAGCTCCTTATAATTGCTGTAGTCTCAGTTAAGAGTCTCCACTACAATAATACTGACCATGAGAGTAAGCCTCTCTTATTTCTACTTTAATCTGAATCTTATTTGCTAGTGTCTGCTGGTTCCTGGAATTGGCAGGAGACAAAAGAAGGCTCTAATGCAAAAATGGAAAGTAAACTAGGGTGGTTTATGGTGCTTTTCTGTGATATGCATTTTCTTTTTCATCGTTGCCTTAGTGAATATGGACATATGAATGTGCATACCCTATGTAATACTCTGAGAGGGTTGTCTCTTTTCACTGCACCTTTCAGATAGCATATGTCACCATTCATCTTGAGTGTCTGTTAAGCTATTAGAGGTCTCCTCAGCTCTTTTCCAATCTCCCAAACGTTATGCTGCTTTCTGTTAGGGGGTTTCCTTGAGCTGTTTGTCCCTTTCCAATTTCATCCAACCTCATTAATTTATTATGAGAAACTGGCATGTGGATGGAGATTTGACACTTGCAGCCTCAATCCAGCTGAGTCTCTTAAGAAATTCTTGGGAGCTCTTTAAGAAAATACAGAAGGTAAATAAAAGGAATTACCTTCTTTTTTACACAGATAAATAATCTGCAAACCAGGTAAATATTTTAATTATTTCCTGCTATCTTTTTCCCAGCAAGGATTTCCAGGGTTACAACATGGGACTGACTGTGGGTTAGAAGTGCGATATTAAGGCATTGGCTTTTAAGCAGTTCACAAAATCATAATTCTTGTGCTGGTCCTATCTTCAGGCTCAGAATGTCTCCAAGTTTTTGATGAACAAGCTCAGAGAAATTTTGTGTTCATAAGAAATCATAGGTTCACAAAAATACTAATCACAAAGTTATTTCTAATAAATGTAACATTTTACCACAACTGTGAACTTTAATTTTCCTATGTCTATGTGACAGGTTCTGCTGTGTGCTTTGGTGGTTGTATCCCTGGGACTAGGTTTGGGACTAGGACTGAACCGTGGAGATCAGGAACAAGGTATGTTTATGATACTTTCAGCATAGTTAACTGCTGAAGCTAGATCTGGTAAAAGTATATTTGGCATAGTGCAGGTGGCTAATGTTAAAACTGATTATGAATTTTCTCTGCCAACTTCAATTTTTATAAATCTGTGGTAAAAAGGGGATAATGGTTTGATTAAGTTAAATGTTATTTTTTAATCTGAAAAACAAAATAACATTTTGATGTCATGGGCCAAGCCGGATGAGAACAAACAAACATACCATATGGTAAAACACTTTCTTTAGAACCAAAACAACAGTAATCTCATACTGGAGGAGTTCAAGGAAGCATGGTCTCTTTTCATTCCTAATCAACACATATTGAACTTCTTTACTACTCATTCATCAAGTATTTGCTTCTTCTGAGGTCCATCAATAGTATGGGCCTAGCAAATGGGATGAGATGGAACTGTAATTGCTTTTTGATGATGCATATGTTGTATTACAACTTTCTGTATAAAATATGTAGATACCAACAGCTTAAGCTTCACTGACATTTACACGAGGAACTTGGTCATAGTTGTAGTAAGTGAAAGATGGCACCAAATTGATATGTTAGCATTTTCGTGACTCTGACTGCAGGTGTTACAGAGCAACATTAAATAGTGACTGACTAACTTTATTTCCTACTTTCATAACCAGAAGTATTTGGGAAATATGAATTAGCAACACATAATATTATGCTGAAGAGTGCCAGGTGAAGCCTCAGCCCTGAGTGGCACTCACCTTTGTTCAGTTGCATTTGCTGTAAGGGCAGTTGTAAAGAGGACCTATGGTTGAGATACGCTTGCTAGAGCTTGTGGAAGGAGTCAGGAGGACCTGGCACTCTGTATGTTTAAAGATTAGCACAGAGTTTGCATTTGGTGATAGTACAATTGATTCTGTTTATATACTCAAGGTAAATTTCCTTATAGGTCCTGTAATTTTATTGACTATTCCAAATAAAAGTTAATGAAATACTAAATTCCTGACCTTACACAGTTATGTAAACGTTGTAAAGAAATTAGAAGCAAGAGTTGCCAATTATTTGGGGTATGAATTTGGGGCATTTCAGACAAAGGAGAAGGGTTGTATTTTTATATTTTTCTTAGATTTAGACTCGCCATTCTAAGAAATTTTAAACTGGGTAGACTATCTGAGCAACTTTGAGCTGTTCAAAAGCCAATGGATAGAGGAAAAATCAAATGAAATACTCTAAGCTTCAGCCAAGAAAACCACAGAAAAACTGAATATGTACGTTTGTGAGAAAACACAGAAGGTGTCAGAGCAGTAGTGAGGAAATATATGTCTCTATATCCAGCACACGACCCTTCATTTGTATCCTTTCTTTTGGTCAAAACGACCAAACTTGCATATTTTTAAGGGATGTCGTAATAACTCGGGAAACAGATTTGGGAAATTACTCAGCACATTTTTCCCCACAGCCCATGCTTGTGATCCATTCAACTGACTTGCCTTGGACAACGTTATCCAAGCACTCAGACTCTGCCTTCTCCTTACAGTCAGCTGCAGACACAAGTGCAATGAGCCACACAGGAAAGGGATGCTGGGCTGCCACTGCGACGGTGGCTGCAGTGAGCGACATGACTGCTGCTGGGACTACGAGGACACCTGCGTGGAGCCAAGTATGTTCCCCAACAGGCAGTGCTCACGGCCTGTTTTATTTTGGGTTTGTTTTTTTTCATGTGATAGTCATAGGAAAGCAATAAATTCTTGTATTTAAATGAATATACAGAAGTTATGTCACATTCTGTCAGGGAGGGAAGGACATGTCAGTGTCAAGCTGCTTCTGAAATCAAATGGCTCTAGAGGGCCATAACTTGGTGGCCTGGCAGCACACAAAATCTTCCTGTGTCTTTCTCAAATCAGATCCCTGTACTTTTGTCCCCCGTGGATAACTGAAGAATTCATAGCGCATATTTCCTGTCCCAGGTAAAGCTGTGGATGGCTGCAAGCAGAAATTGTAGGTTATCTTTGACCAGGGCACCTCTTGCACTTTTGAAAATGCATGTGTGTTTTCTGGTGAGGTGCAGTCTCCAGCCTCATGCAGTGCTTGGTGGAGGCTTGGTGTTGGAGGAGTTCACTCATCTTCCAAGGGACTGGCTTGCCTCTCCACTGAGGCCAGACTCCTTTCCACTTACTAACTCTGCTTTTCTGGCATCTGCTTGGATGTTTTATCATCCTTATCACTTCTGCACATTTCAGCCAAAAACATCTCTGGTTTTGCTGTCTGCTTGGACTTGTGTGCAAGAGCAGGAAAAGGATCCATTTCCTTCTCTTTGTTTTGTATAGGAGAAATATGGGTTTAATTATTTTTTTTTAGATCTTCCTGGAAGGGTGGAAGGCATTGAAGAAGGTGACTTTGGGAACCTTTGTAAAATAGATTATTCTATGACTCAGTGTTAGCATTCAGTGGCTGCAGAAATAAGCTTTATGTGTTAAATGAAATCTTGAGTTCTCCTTTCAGAAAAAAATTTCCAAAGCAACTCAAGCAGGACATGTAAATTATAGTTTTAACAAAAAACTTTTTTTTTCTTTTTTTTGCCTGTTTGTGGGATTTCCACCTAAAGGAGTTTACATAAGGTTCTGTGAACTGAATCATAATATTTTTCTTCTGATTTTCAGCCCGATCTTGGAGGTGCACTAATTTCCGTTGTGGTGAGACACGGATACCTGGAAGTTACTGTTCATGTTCTGATGACTGCTTAGAGGAAAAAGACTGCTGTGTAAACTACAACAGCATTTGCAAAGGTAAATAGAAAGTCAAAAAGATTTATATATAAATTGTCCTGTGAAATAAATATGTAGGCAAACATGGCAAATATAAAGGTGGATGTATTTGTTTCTCAAGATTAGAGTTTTACCGTGATATTCTGGAAAATGAAAATATTTTGAAGTGAAGCTTTTGGTATTTTTGACTGGGAAAGTTTCTGAAGAACAATGTGAATGTGTGTCAATGATAAAAAAGACAAAATTTTTTAATATTGCAGTAGTATACCAAATGTGATGGTTCAGGGTGGTTTCTTCTCTTTTTGTTAAAAAGATAGAGACATGTTTTCTGTTTAAAATGTCATGCGATCCATAGTACACATTGTAGTACTTTGTAGTCCCTAATTTAAAATCTCCCATCCTTTTTATTAGCAACTAATTTTCTTATTTTTTACTTATTTCTGAACATCTTTGTTCATGCCTGATTGTTTCATACGGGCTCCAGCTAAACACAAAGAATAGCACTGGTAAAATTGGATTATAGGAATGATACCTGAGGAGTATACTGGTGGCATAAAACAGAGTATTTGTTTTCAGAATTCCTTTATATTGTGAGGTGGCAGATATTTAAGGCAACTCTTGCAAAATTATATTTGTTACTTAATTGTAAATTAGGCTGAACTGTCATAGTGATTTCTTCTCCATTTTATTTGTTTGCTTGTCTGTGTAATACGTGCCTTGTTCTTAACTTAAAATTGTAAGCACTAGCCCTTTCAGAGTTTGAGGGCCTAATAGGTATCTTTAGCCCTACATTTCTACAATTCTGTACTGAAGCAGAAAAAAATACCAGGAAGAGCTCTATAAAGATCAACCTGGAAACTTCTTTGGGGTGTGTGTGGGTGTGTGGTTTTAATGCTGATTCAGTATTTTCTTTTGTTCTTTTAGGTGAAATACCTTGGGTAGAAGAACCATGTGTACCACTTGAAACTCCTCAGTGTCCAACTGGGTAGGATAAAATAATTTTGTCTTATAAAATAAAATCATTGTGATGGTGAGAACTACTCCAATAGCCTGAAGCAGGTCTTTGTGAGATTTTCGTATTTACTGAGAATAAAACTCCTGCCTGAGGAATATTCAATAGAAGCAGTTTGTAGCTAGCAATGATTTTTCTTTCTAAAACCTTTGTCATTTTGTTGCACATGCATTTATCATTTACAGTTTAGAGCAAAGTTCAAATCCAGATTGAAAGTCAGTTTGCAAATACTTGGAAAACTTGTTAAAGTTATCTAGAGTTCATGTATCTCAAATTGTCCATAGTCCATTTTATGTTACTATATTGTATCCATGATAATTCAGATAAATCACCTTATGCAAGCTGTAATAACTTAGAATCTGTGATTGCAATTCTTTATCTAAGTAATAGGGGTGGTTTTTCTTCTTGAATTATCTGTGGCAAGAAAGGTGTGTTAAAAAGTAAGCTATGAAAATAGCCATGTATCTACAGATGCTGAAATATGATAATACTGATGGTACTTCTGCTATTTGTAGTATTGCAGAATTATAAGTAGAGGCTAGGCAGAAACACAGATTAGAAGTTCCCAAAGAAAAATATTATTTCCTAGTTCAGTTATGGTATTTGTGATATTATCCATTATAGTACCTTTTTTACTGCCAATTTAGTTTAATTATAACAATAATACCTATAGTATTTTTTCTACTCTCTATATGTACCGAGTAGCTTGGTTTTATTCCACCAGGTGGGTTTTTTTGTTTGTTTTGGTTTGGTTTTGTTTTGTTTTGTTTTTCAGGAGGATTATAGAATCATAGAATAGTTAGGGTTG